>NC_142804.1:11039685-11160079 GCF_049724085.1 Artemia sp. Qi Xiang Cuo
TGTTGACGTCAAGGCGCATTGATATTATTTCATGACGTCATCAGAAACAACAATATAATTTCGTGTTTTTCTATTCATTTCATAGCTCTAATTGTTATGGGGGGGGTTTTGGTGATTATGTTGGGAATTTACTTAGGATTCCTTGGGAAGAGACCAACATTGCCCGAGCGTCGACAGTCCAGGCATATAAATATCCTTCGTGAAATTGTCAGATACCTTGGGAGCGTTTCCAATGGATAATATACGAACTAGAGGGCCACTTTTGAAATCTAGATACTAACATATAAAGTAAGACTGTAAAAATAGAAAAGTAATGGGTTTATTAGACTTACTTGATTAAACATACGGCTTCAAACTTCAGTAGGCAAAGGCAAATACAGCAATGTTTCTTACAGGAATGACAATAATATAATAATACCGTAATGCCCCGAAAAACACCTCTTCTCTACCATATAACACGAAGTTTGCTTCTGAGCAATAAACACTAATTTACTGATTGGTTCATCTCCACACGGAGGGCCCGTCTCTTTACTCTTATGCTGGCAAAATCAGACCATTATGCTGACAAACTATCCAATAGTTTTTTCCGCGATATTCTGATCATTAAACATGCACATTCTTGAGAGTACTTCTAAAAACTATGTTTTACAATGTCCCGCTTTTGTCTTTCGAAAATACTTCAACGAAATTCCAATCCATCTCATTAGTATTGTACTTGCAAAAAACCCGTATTTTTCTGCTTTTCAGATCTGTCAAAAGCACTTGGAAATATTCGCGATTTCTTTGTTTTGTAGAACAAAGAATGCGGATCTATACAGAGTATTCATGAAGTTCTTGGTATTTGAAATTAATCACCTTTTGCTTTGAACTTTTTAAAGGGATGTTTGGTTGATAAATAAATGAGAGTTTAAGGCAGATTTCCAAGCTTAATTAAAAGGGGTTTGATTTGCATCGGAAGCATATTTAGGATAAAGTAAACTTCTCATTTTTTAAAGTAAACATTGTACTTGGTACATATCACCCATCCCAATTTTAAATAACGTCCCGTTATTAGTATTTGCTTGTCTTCGGGTTTTTAATTTTTTGAAATTTGTCTACTATTTGTTTCATGCAGTTTTTATAAGTCTATTTGATCTTAAGCAATTAAAATTATTTATATATTAATTTTCTTATTTTATTTCATATAGTCTGCTAAATTTCCTCTACCGGAATAAGATAGCTAATTACACCAAGGTTTTTTTTTTTTTTTTTTTTTTTTTTTTTCTACATCTAACATTGATAATTCCTATATTTCTAACAATAATTGGTAAGTTTGATCTTACTCTACTACTACTAAAAATTTTTTTTTTTTCAAGATTATTCTTTATATATATTTTTTTTTCTATTTTAAGCTAGCTACAGAGTAACTAAGTTTCCCGTCTTATGCTAAATTAAACGAATAATATGACAATACTACACATGATTCTACCTAAATATATATGGTTATGCATAGATGAATAACTTATAACACTCACTATTGGATTACCATTTTCACTGGTAATAGAAATAATTTCACTGGGTTTTGTTGTGTAAACATCAATAATACAATTTCAATATCGTTGTATTATCAAAGTTAATAAAACGTGATATAATTTTGCACCTATTTTACCACTATACGTGTTCTTTAGTGTACTCGTTTCTTCTTTTGTAAATTGTGGTCCTTTGTTAGTATGGTTGAAATAGAAAAGATACTTTATATATAGTTTCTTCACAGATTAGTGCCACATTAAGATGCGTTCATCTCAGACAAAATGAATAAGTATCTGATTGCAGGTGGGTAGAATTTCGCCATCAGGGTTCGTTTTCACCTCTTGTTCTTAAATGTCATGTAGGGTGCTTTGTTGTTAAAGTCTTTAGCACTGGGATTATGTTGATGATAGAAATGTTGATTATTTGACGACAACAGGATATAGCGTATTGTCTTTGGGTTATCTTAAATTATGTAGAGAATTTTGTTGGTAAAACTGTTTCTTCATGCATTTAAACATTATAGTTCATAAAATTGTTCATGCATGGATAGTTTCAATTAGATTATATAGTGACTCCTTTGTAAATCGAGGGGGAATGACATTTGAATTTGGAGAGCGTCAACATCAAACTTTAGTGAGTAATTGTCACTCAGAGGTTGTCACTAGAATTATTTTGATTTCTTTGATTTAGTTTTCAATTTCGTACTTCAATAATTGTCTTATAATGTTTACGGTAATGTATCTATTGTCTTTATAACTTCGAAATGGAGAAATATTCGAAGGTGAGTTAAAGTGTAACTCGTCGACGTGTACAGCTTTTCTTGGATTCCTTGACACACACAACGTATTAAAGTGGGTTTTCCATTTTTACCATTGAGGATGACGTATTCATTTATGTCTTATGTTAGATGATAGAATTCGCAGGTTTGTTATGTTTATAAAGTGCTGAACGTGTGAGACTTGTTACATGATATATAATACAATTTGTATTTGAATAAATCATTCTTCGTTGAAAGATCATTGTTTCATTGATCAAACCTCATTCGTGGTTTGATGTTAGACTATTGACTAGGCTCTCCTATGCATATTGGCGAGTACTCTTCGTTGGTTAAGACGTGATTAAAATAGGTGCTATTGGGACACACTTGCACTGGTTTACGCATTGGCCTGATTAGTATGTCGTCTCAATTCCTGAAATAAAATAATTCGGCAGAATCACATGTTCTTTAAGATGGGTAATCATGACACAAGTGGGTCATGTATCAACTGGGTACATTTTACTCTATAAGGCAACTTAAATGCACTGAAATTATTACAACGTACGTTGATTTTCAACGAAGTTACCTTTTTTATTTCGTATGTGGGAGCATTAATGAGTATTCCCTTGGAAATTCATAAATATAGCAATTTCTTTTAGGTTATCATAATAATGATACAGGAAATTAATTTTTGTGAAGCAAGGTTTCTCATTATGCTCCTTAGCATACACTATTACATACACTTTATTTAAATCTCTTTTAACGCCTAACTATTTTTACATCGATTTACAACACTTATTTAAACAAATTCTACGCTACATCATTAAATTTTGAGGTCTGGCTTTACAACACATTTCATGCCTGCACTGTTCACGCACGTCCGTGCTGTAAAAGAAACGCATGTTGCAGCGTCATAGCCACACGGTTTTACGTAAACGATACTACATGGAGGGAGATAGACATAGTAAGGACGAATGGAGACCTCAATATATCCACTTGTCTGCTAATGTCTTCCCTTTTTCTTGGCTTAAGCGATTTCGCGGGGTTCTAGGTTTAACTTTTGCATTTCTGCCACTTCTTCGTGGTCTTCCTTTGGGATTTGCCTTCTTATTTTCAAAATTCTTTCATAATTGAAATTCAGTAAGGCTCTCATAGTTAAGGAGATCGCGAAAACGACACATACAGTCAGTAGTATGTTCCACCAAAAATTGGTTGAGAATAATCCGTATCTCTCATCTACGTACATTAATCTCTGGTCTTCATTGGTAAATAGGGGGATCTGGGAATCTAATGCTTCTTTTATTTTTGTAAGTGTCAATGTTCCTTTATTATTTTCTATTTTTGACCATATTGAGGTTTTTATTTCCTTTCTCTCTATATTTGGAATAGTATGCGACAGGTTGATTGCCTTAAAATTGATTATTTTAGGACTTATTATATTCGTACTCGTGGTGATTAACGGTGTTTGAACTGTTGATTCTTTAGTTACGAGTCGACATCCTTGTTTTATGGTTATCGTACCCACATCTTGTAGTAGCAATTCGGTCCTATAACTTGGGTCAATTTTCTCCGTATTATTATAGCAAGATAAAGTCCCAACAGTTTCCCTTGGAACGGAAAATAGCCATAGGTCGTTCCTAAGGTGTATGAATACTTCTCGTTTATTACTTCCTATTAAGGCTTCGCATGAATCGGGTATTTCTTCTTGTTGCGTGTCTTTTAAGAATATATCTAACATGCAAGATCCAGACTTGACATTGTAATTGGGTAACGTAAGTTGGCAAACTAGGTTTTTGAATGACACACACTCCTTTAAATCTTGAGGGTTTGCTAGGGCATATGTTCGTCTATCTTGATCAACAAGTAAATAGCTAGCTTTGGGTTCGATAGCCATAAAGGAATCTGTCTTCTGTACATTAGAAGGGAAGGTTGAGATTCTGTATAAGTCATATATGGAGTGTTGGTTTATCAATGGGCTTGTCTCCACTTCAAATAATTGTTCATTTATTTCCGTGATATGTACTTTTAGCTTTGTATAGTAAAGGAATAAATTTGATACTTCTGGTTCTATAGGTAAATGTAAACCAAACGTTAGGTGCGTTTTAATTTCATCTAGAATGGTTTTTAAGTTGGAAGGGTCTACCAGGTCGTATGACAAGGTTCCTCCCGTGAGGGCAAATAATGCGAACTCAAATTTGCTAACGTCAGTTGCTAGATTTAGTAATGACATGGTAATTATATTGAGCGACACCATGGTAAGGCTTGAATCCGTCACCATAAGATCTATTTCATTTCTTAAGTACTTCATTACCATCACAGTTTTTGAGATTTTCTTGGATATCATTTCTACTTTATCTCTTTGGTAGTTGGCTATACTCGATTTTATTTTTTGGAAGTGCAATGTTATGTTCATTTCATTGTTTAGTTTCCGTAGATTTTCACTTAGTACATTAAGGTCTGCTTCCGTTGTTAAACCAAACAGTCGGGAGGCGAGTTCGCCTATGATGAGGATTAGGCTTGTAGATCTCTGATGTTTGCTTCTTCGAAAAAATACTTAAAAAATTCTCGTCGTACTTCGTTTTAAATTTTGTATTTCTGTATTAAATAGTTCAAACAAGGCTTGTAATCTTTGTCTGTATAATATTAAAAAGACTTGGTGAGTCGACACCTTTTGGGCGTTTTTCTCGCTTAAATCAGGTAATGGATCAATATCCTCTGTAGCTGGCTCGTCGGCCATTGCTAATCTGGCACAAGTGCGTTTGCCGTCTATGGTCCAACATTTCTTGTGTACGTAGTCATTTTCTTCTTCTTTTTTATAACTATTTTTCTTTTCTTCAGGTTTAACCGCTTGTACTTTTATTGTTTGCATCTCGGTGTATTTTACTGGAGTTTCTGCGTTCATACCTATAGTAAATATGAATTTCGGCTGGGTGCGCGTAAACGTGGGCCCTTTAGACCAAGTCCATTTTGTTATTATTGTTGGTTTCAAATAGGTCAGTGTGGTCAAATTTACAGGTGAATGTTTGCTAAATGTGCTCGTTTCTGGGACTGTGCTCGTCGTAGTTTCTGACATTGAAGATTGTATTTCTCTTATTGATTTTTCATAAACAGGCGTGGTCGTTTTTTTGTGTTTTTATTTTCTTTCGGGAGGGTTTTCGTTTATATTATCTTGCTGTGTGTTTTAAAAATTTAGTTACTTTATGTTAATAGTTTTTTTTTAGTATTTATACTTTTCGAGTTTTGATAATATTTGGTTTGTAACATTTTTCTCAGTATGATTCTGCCATAATTCCTTGAGAAAAGTCCATAAGCTCGGTAATTCATTTAGCATCGCGTAATTTCCATCGTAAAGTTTTCCCTTCCTTGGAGTCAAAGGTTTGGTATTTTCTACGGGTTTCATCGCAGTAAGATCTTTCGCTAAGCGCTCAATGTTATTCGTTGACCTTTTCTTTCTATTTTCTCTGGTACTGGTTCCTAAGGCCATTTCTATTTCCGCCATTTTTTTGTCAAAATCATCTATTACAAATTTTGATTTTAATTTTGGGAGAGTTGGGCATTGAATTCCTTGTTGTGTTTACCACGCATTATTTTACTGGCTTGTAATCCTTTATCTGACCTTAGGAATTGAAATATGGATTACTTGAGTTCATTTGTATTTTTCTTTAGTCTCATTACTTGTTGTAAAAATGTTTCAAATGGTTTGGGATCTAATTTCATAAAGATTTTTCATACGTTGTGGCTGGCTAAGAGAGACTTTTCATGCTTAAATATAACTCCATGTTTTACTATATCTTGGGCTGCTGCGTGAACAACGAGGATTATGATGATGTTCTTAAGCCTCATCTTTTTTCTTTTCTATAAAATTAATCTGTCATTAATTTTATCTATTTTTGGAACATTTGTTTTACTTATTTTTCTTTTCTTTTTTTATAATTTTAAATTGGGCCATTTTATGACGATTTTTGTTGATTTAATTCTTGAACTATTTTACATCATTAGCTAAACAAGACTGATTTATAAGTATAGTACAGTATTTGTTGGTGAACAACGTCTTAAAATTGAAACTATAATGGATATTCTCTCTTTTACTAGTGATTATATACTGTTATGAATAGTCGAGATATACTTCAAACGTATACAAAAAATATACGACACCTGCCAGTTGTTAACCAAGTGTTTGAAGTATATTTTTTGTATTCAATAATTGGCACACAAATAAATAAGCATCTAACGTATACGAAAATTCACTGGTAGCCTATTTTCGTTATTAATCTTTCAAAGACCTTGTTGACATTATTATAAGTAAAATCATTAGACTCTGCGAAAATTATCCTTTTACACGAGAGCGTTGAGGTAATTATGTGGTTTAACTTATCATAGGATATACCCTAATTCATCAAGTTACTTAATTTATTGTATCTACATTATATATGTATACTTTCAAGGGAGTAAACTTTTAAAATAGGTTTACGATATGTCTAACTGTAGGGACATTTTAATTTTATTTATAAATATAATTCTTTCCATGCTCATTTATATTCAATTTCAAGATTGCCGTGTCTTTCGGTAGTTCCATCCGTGTTTCTAATCGTGCTAGCACGGTATTGAGGCGATGAATTTCCCATGTTAACACATTTGTGCTTAGAAATTTCAATTCAAATACCATGTTATTTTCATTATTTTCATTTGTGTCCATGTGCATTAGATAGACTAACAAATCCTTTGGGAGTTCTAGGTTAGTCAACGTGTTCGCTATGCTATTCTTGTTCATATTTTCACGAATTACCTTACGACATTGTTCGGCTACGAAAAGTCGATTATTTATGACTTTCACTATTTTAAAAATTAATTGCATATGTGATGCATTACAACATTTTTGTTCAAGTAAAATAATATCAAAATTGGGACATACTTTGGATCCAAAATTTTCATCTTCTTCAAAAAGATTGAGTGTAATTTTCTGTATGTCATTGTAATCTCGCGCGGTAATTTCCAATGTATTTGACTTTACTTCGGGGTTTACGCCGTCAAAATTCCAGCAATTTTTATACAAACTTTTGAGGAATTTTCCTCCATTCAGTAAGTTATACCCTCGATCGATTAGTAATGTGAGAAATTTAAGTGACCATATTGTCGCGATACCACGTTCGTCTTGGGTTTGCCACAGGTTTTCCGCGATAAATTCAGCAATTAGGGGATATTTCGACATTGGGGTCTTATTTAAGAGAGTTCTAAATGTCATAATAGCCGTCAATCTAGTTTTTTCTATTGTTTTGGGGCTCGTCCTTGGAATAAAATTACAATATACTAAACTTGCCACTATTCTTAAGATTACTCTGTCATCTAGGGGATTTCTAGGTGTTTTTAGAAGGAAATGTAAAGTGACAAAATCTAATTCTTCTGCTACTTTTATTAATGTGTATTCATTTAATGACTTATTTAAATTATTTAGACTATGACATTTTTTATACCCGAGGCGTTGTGGATAAATATGATTTGGTGTATCTGACTCTAATTGTGGTGTATTTAATTGTGGGCAACTGGAAAATTTCTTCATTTTACTAATAAATCAATTATCTACCTAAAGAGGTTAGTACATTCCAAGCAGGTTATCTCTATCTGATTTTCCGACGAAAAGACCGGTGAAATCGTTAGTTCCGTGTTATATTGGTTCGGTGAAGGCTGTACTCGTGAGCAATCATCAGAAGTCAGCGTGTATCTAGAAGTTTTTGATTTTAATTTTAATGAATAATACCTTGCGGGTGAAACTACAATAACTCTTACATTGAGGATACTATGGGGATTATAGTTATTATGTTTTTCTTTTGTTAAATTTACATTCTAGACTCTTCTTTTAACTTTCCTACTGTTATTTTTATATGCGTCTCTTTTTCTTTGATGTGTTTTCATACGTTTTACAAATAGTTTATCACCTAGGGATTTGTATTCTTCCGATTCCGGGTCAAATAAAAATTTTTTGTAGTATCGAATCTCTGATAGGGGATGATGTATGCCTTCATGTTTAACACATTGGAGATTCTTTTCTATATTGTCAAAAACCTTTGGTGCTCGAAATTTATAAAGGAGTATGAGGTCAGTGTGCGTGAACTCTTTCGAGTAAAAATATGTTATATTATGATTCTTTTGTAAACGTCTTATCAGTAATTGCAAACAACCAAGGTGTGTTGCGCTTCTTTTTCTATATCTTGTTTTAACCTCTCCTCTAGCTGGATAATATTTAGGGGT
Source organism: Artemia sp. Qi Xiang Cuo (assembly GCF_049724085.1). Taxonomy (NCBI): domain Eukaryota; kingdom Metazoa; phylum Arthropoda; class Branchiopoda; order Anostraca; family Artemiidae; genus Artemia; species Artemia sp. Qi Xiang Cuo. The sequence continues at coordinate 11,048,198 of NC_142804.1, forward strand.
GTCCACGAGTGCTAGTCCGTACTTATAAGGGTGGGGAGCGGACCCTTTAAGGTTGTAGGTTAAATTCCATTCATTTGCATATATCTCCTTTCCTTGTTCGTCCACAACTACCATGGCTGCCGAATATATAATGTTCTCCTTTGCATTCATTATTGTAATAAACTCCGTATCTATTATCGCTTTACGTATGGGTCTTGATTCTGTTGCCATTTTTTTATATCTGAAAATATTTTGTCTACAATTAGACACTCTTTTAGTAGTAATTTTTTGGTTCGGATGATATCGATCTTGGTTAGGACATGGGTTAATTTTCAGTAGGGAACTCTGAGAGGAGACCGCGGTTGGTTTATTGGGGTCATACCTTTAATAATTTGGGTATATTGACTTTGCACTAATTTGTAGGAATATAAGTTGAGTTTCGTGGAGGAGTATGAATTCGAAGCACGATGGGAGGGTTTTCAAAGTCATATCGTCGTATAAAATTGACGACATCGATTTTGAAAATACAATCACCCTCTCCATGACATAAGTTTCGTTATTGTTTCAATAACTGGGTGATTATAGATTATCCAACTGATTAATTCTCGTTTGCAGGGGTGTGGTCGATTTTCGTAAGGTAGCTACCCGGTAGGCGGAACGTGCCAAATAGGACCTAAAAACACCACTTGTCACCATATGCCAACCACGAGCTTCCCACTTTAATTCTTTCTTCCTGATCGCCAATGCTTTGACACCACTCGCATTATTATTATTTATCATTACATATTATATTTCCTTCCCTTTTGACTTGGTTAAATTTTATTTGCACATTACTAATTCTATGTTGATCACAAGTTGGTTTTCCATAAGGAACTTGAAATCTGCCACCATCGACGAGTAATAAAAGAAACTAACCAGTCGAAGGTTGTGGAGACAATCTCCCTACTACAGAATACCTGAATTGACATTTATCAGGGATATTTCTATCTGTCAGGTTTTTTGACCGTTCTGCCTGACTGTGTTGTTACTTTTTCTTCTGCCTCTTGCGGTTTTTTTTTCTTTGGTTTAGCTAGTGATATGAGGTCAAATTTCTTGTATTGTTTTTTCAAAAATTCTTGCCCTTTCAATTTTGCTTCTTTTGCGTGTGCGGCCGCTGAAGTTGGTTTTGATTTTGCTGTTTCTTTAACTACCACTTGATCTGAGTTATCGTCCGATTCTTCGGATCTGGATTCTGATGATTCGAAATTATAACTTTCCAAGGTGTCACTTCATGTTCTTGAGATATCGCCGGCCCGTCCTTCATAAATTTCCACTCTTCCAGAAGTGGAGGGTTTATTCTCTAAGTCTTCGCCTTGTGTTTTCAAATCGGGAGATTTGAAAGATTCTTGCGAACTCTGAGAGGAATCGAAGGTTTTTGCGGGGTTTCTCCACTGTTTAAATGCCATGTCTTCAGGGGGGTGGGGCACTCTTTGCATTAGTGTTTCCCTCCATGAAGTCCAATGTTTGGGTTTGACTTTAGATACGGTTATGTCATGGAATTTTCCTTCCTGGTCCTCCTTGGGGGTTTGAATCTGAGGCAACGTACTTTGCCTAGTTTTTATGGGATAATTTATAAGATCCATTGCTCCTCGCAGATTTGTCCTAATTGAATCTTTAGGAGAAGTTTTCTTCACAATGATGCCCGGGGTTTCTACTGCTCTGTTCAATTCCTCCTGTAGTGACAGGGGTCTCTCTATTGGTGTGGCTGGGGAAACCATATCGTCGGGGACTCTTTTGGGGGGACAAGGAGTCGAAATTTTATCGGGGAAAAATTGTGTTTTAGGAGATATCGTATAGTCTAGTTATCCTGCACTCTCTGGCGATGAACCTTTTGGGGTTTTTTGCGTTTTTATTCTCTCGGGTACTAGCGATTTTCTTTTTGGAATAAATAGATTTTTCATAGCTAAGAATTATTCAAAATTATGCTGATCACTTTCATTTTCGAAATAATCTTGCTTTAAATTGAAGTGTTTTAACTCTGCTAATCTTGACTTAGGGGGTTCATGTTTTGCGTCTGATGATTCCGTAGATGAGGAATGCGATACCCATTTTTCCGGAAATTTTGCTCTTTTTATTCAGCTAACATGTGCCTTATAGGTTCTTCCATTGTCGGGATTTAACATTTTAAATGTAAAATTATTATCATACCTTTTTATTATTCTGTATGGTCTGTAATATTTATTAGAAAGTTTCTTGCCTTCTGTCTTTGCTTCATTCTTCAGGTAGACGCAGTCTCCTATCTTAAAATTTATGTTTCCTTTGACTTTAGGTAGGTTTCTCAGCTCTTGATTTATTTTACATTTTCCCATTCTTGTCGTACTATTTTATAAGTTTTTCTCATCCTATTTATGAACTCTTGTTTGTAGTCCTCTGAATTATTGTAATATTGCCGAGACTCTATAATTTCATTATGTGGGATTCTATAATCGCGACCAAAGAGTAAGTAAAAAGGATTGTCTTTAGTTGCTTCTGAATAGGCAGTGTTAATTACATTCGTTAAATAAGGTAAAAATAGGTCCCAATCGTTTCTGTTGTCCTTTGTGTAAATACTTAATACATTTGAAAATATTTTATGTCTATTCTCTATTTTTCCATTAGCTTGTGGATGATAAGGAGATGTTACTAATTTTTCTATGTTGAGAAATTTCATCAGATCTTTCGTTACTTTTGAAACAAAGTTACTTGCTTTATCACTTATTACCTTACCTGGGGTGCCAAATTTTAAAAATAATTTAGCTAATGCTTTGCTTGGTGCATAAGTGCTTTAATTTTTTAGAGCTTTTGCAAAGGTAAATACTGAAAAGTGATCTATGACCGAAAGGATCCAAGTATGGCCCCTGTTTGAAACAGGTAAACCTCCACTCGTCCCATACAGGTCAAATGAGACGATGTCGAAGGGGAATCTCGCTACCGAAACTCGTCCCTTAGGGGGGGAGGGTTAAGCTTGGGGTTTTTTCCTCAAGTTACACTTCTCACAAGCACTGACATATTCCTTAAGTTTTGTTAGTTCCGTTGGCACATAGAAATATTGTTTTAATTTATGGAAGGTCTTTGTTGCTCCCAAATGTCCACCAATATCCAAATGAAAATATTCAAAGGCAGGCATTATTAATTTTTCTGGTAATACAGGTATTATTGAAGTTTGGTTTCTATTTGCCTCATTAGTTACTATTCTACATAATATTCCTTCATCAAAATCATAGTAAAAATTATCTATTTCTTTTCTAAGGATTTTGTATTCATCTGGTAATATATCATCATTCACAAAATAATTAATAAGAGCTAAACACATTCCATCTTTTTCTTGATTTCTTTTTACATTTTCTAAAGACAAGGAGCGGTAATTAACCTTATTTTCTTTCTCTGATTTTTCAATTTTATTTTTCTTACTTTTAATCTTAGCGTTAATAGTATTAACTTCCTTTCGTTCAGTTTCAGACGGCTCATCTTCCGGAAACATGCTGCGTTTTGCAAGAAATCGCATGCTGCGTTTTGTTTGCCCTTTAAGTATTCAAAATCATAATCGAGGTCTTGGATTTTCACAATCCATCTAGCTAAAATTTCCGTGGGGTTTTTAAATGTATGCAGGTGCTGCAAGATTTTGTGGTCTGAGCGTAGTGTGAATTTTCTACCAATCAAATAATGTCTAAATTTATGCAAGTGATGGATTATAGACAATAATTCCAAATTTGTGGCAGAATAATTACTTTCACCCTTTGTTAAGGTTCTACTTGAATAACATATAACCTTTTCTATTACTTTTTGTTTTGACGATTCCTCTAGAGAATTGGAGTTTTCTACTGGGATTATTTGTGACAGAATGGCGCCAATGCCCTTGGAACTGGCATCAGTCGTAACTACGAACTTTCCGTTCTCGAAATCTGGAAGTGCTAATATGGGTTCCGAGATGAGTGCCTTTTTGAGGCGGTCTAAGGAAGTCTGGGCCTCTTGGAACCAGGCAACATTTTGGGAGTTCCCTTTGGTTAATTCCGTAAGTGGTTTCGCAATTTGGGCATAATTTCGGACAAATTTTCTGAAGTATCCAGTAAGACCTAAAATTCCTCTTAGTTCCTTCATTGTCTTAGGGGGTTTGAGCCTTTCAACACATTTTATTTTATCGGGGTCAGGGGATATTTCTCCTTGCGACACTACCATTCCCAAAAATTTAATTTTTTCTTGTAATAGATTAACTCTTTCAGGCCGGCATTTTAAATTGCCTGTTCTAAATTTTTCAAATACTTTTGCTAACGTTGCTAAATGTTGCTCCACATTTTCCCCTACGCATATAACGTCATCAACAAAATGAATGATATTATTCAATCCTCTTAATAAATGCAATAAGGGTCTACATAACGCGCTTGAACTCGTTTTAAGTCCGAATGGTACTCTCAAATATTCATATGAACCACATTCACTTGTACAAACTGCAGTTTTATAGACATCCTTTTCGGCTATTTTCACTTGATGGTATCCTTGGGTGAGGTCCAAAGAAGTAAAGATTTTGTTCTTGCTTGATATAGAATCAAGAATTTCGTCTATTCTCGGCAAGGGAAATTTATCACTCACTACTTGCTTGTTAAGAGCTCTATAATCTACTACGAGTCTCATGTCACCATTCTTTTTTGGGACTAAAATCACTGGAGCTGAATACGGACTTATACTGGGGCGTATAATCTCATTTTTTTCTAACTCGCGAATTTTATTTTTTAGCCACTCTTTGTGTTTATACGGTACACGATATGGCTGTTTCGCGACGGGCAACCCTGTCGTTAAAATAGAGTGTTGGTAAAATGGAATCAATCCTATATCATTTTAAGACGTTGAAAATACGTCTCTAAAATTACACAATAAATAAAATAGATTATTTTTTAGTTCCGAATCAATAATATGATCCATATTGAACTTATTTAAAAATCGCTCTTTAGTCAGGGGGTATTTGTTAATTGAGGTTTTAATACTATTAACTAGGTTTCTTTTGGAATTTACCCACTTATTTAAGTCATTTTCCGAAATAGTTTGGATTTGAACCAAACATGTTCCCTTTTTTATCGTAATGATATCATTTTCATGGTTATTAGTCACCCAAATAAAGCCTTCACCTTTATCATAATATATAATTTGTTCTTCACATAACAAATTTTCGGGAATTTCTTTTGATGGGATGGCGAACCATATTTCGGATTTGCTATCCACCGGTTCAACCATTTGAGATATTTGGATCCTTTGCATTGTCCTGGGTGGAATTTTTGTTTTCCGTATTGCAAATCCATAATAATTTTCTTTATTTTCATTGTCTATTAAGTTTAGACTGATACTATTCGACAATAACGTTGGCTGCGCCTGAACTACATTAGGATTCCCTACTTTTTTCCACAATTCCACTATCTCTTTGATTTCTTTTGACCTATAATGTCGCATATCTCCAATTTTTATTTTTGCAGATTCAATCCATTTATTAACTACATTTACTTTATCTTTCCGATATCGCACGGAATAAGCAAATGGGTGTCTAGCTATGTCCCGTCCTCATGGTAGCGAATGTATCTTGCGTCCCGGTACAAGAGGTTCAAAGGATTGTGGCACTATGCCGTCGGAAATTTTATTAACCGTTACACCTTCTTTGTAATTTGGATTAATATTCCTTGAGGTAGGGGTTGAAGGAGTTGAACCTCTTGGCTTAGCCGGGTACACGAGCCTTTCGTTAGCTACGTCTAACAACATCTTATTTGACCTTAAAAAATTTGTGCCTACGATGGCTTCATACGGAAAATTATTACATATTATAAAATTTGTCGGGAAAATTCTATTATCCCTTTTCACGTCAAGGCGAATTGAACCTTTTGCGTTCAACTTGTGCCCTGTTACACTAGTTAAGTTTGGATTATTTACATTTCTCTGTCGCTTGATATGCGGAGGCAACATATTAAATATGCCTGCATTTATGATGTTGACCGTTGCGCCACTGTCAACTAATTCTTTAAAATAGACATTTGCCACGCAAAAATTATTAAATATGGGTAACTTATTATTTTTATCTCTGAAGGATGGTACTACTATGGGCTTGGACCTGTAAAATATTCGAGGCCCCGTCTGGGTCCAGTTTATTCTTTTGAGGGGCCTGATACGTGTCCCTGGGAATTTATTTCATACATAGGTGCTTGTGACGGGAGTTCAGATACGTGAGGATCCAAAGACGCTTTTAATTGATTCACATCTGCCTTCCTTTGACACGCATTATTGCGATAACTTGTATTTCTGGCATTTTTGCCGGCTGTTGGTGCTGACTGCCGTCGGCTCGAGAAATTTTCATTTCTCGCGGGCCAGTTAACTATTTGCCGTCGGTTTGAAAAATTTGGGTTTGCCGTCGGCAGATAATTATTTTGCCTACTGGGGGGAGAGTTATACGGGTTCTGTCGGTATACATTATTAGGTGCTGGTTGGCGGACTTGAGGGTATTGTGGGAATATTGCGTCCTGTGTGTACCCTTGTGCGCCTCTGGTAGTAAAATTTGTTCCCCCGAACAAATCATCGCCATAATAATGTGTATGTCTGGCGGTTTCATCATTAAATGATGTTGCCATTCCATTTTTAAAACGACATTCTTTCGCGATATGTCCAACTCGATTGCAGTTGTAACATCTTATTATTGGGTTACTTTTATAAATGTTTGGTTTCATAGGCTGAAAACGTACTGTTTTTGCCTGGCGGTTTCTTGTGTCCTGATTCTTTGTGGTATTGGGGATTTATCTCTTGAAAAGAAATTTGGGTGTTCCTGATCATTAACCTTTAAGTGTGATGAGCTTGTTTTTGATTCGCTTATGCTATTTACTTTTGTTTTACTATGATTGGTAACAATTGTATCAATTTCAATCATTCGCCTTACTTCCTGTACCGCAAGGTCAAGTGTTTGGATATTCTTTGAAATTACCATCCTATATAATTTTGGAGGAAGGCCTTGCAAAAATGCATTTAGTATTATTTTTCCGTATAATTCTACCGAGCCTTTGCCGTACTTTGCTTCTACCGAGAGTTCTATGTTACTTAGATAGTCCTGTACGTTTTGTGTATGATCAAAACATAACATTCAATGCGTAAGTTTGTTTGTTTAGCTTGTGGCAACACATCTGTTCTTAAAAGCCGAAAATAGTTTCTCTATTGTGTTTATAGGCAAAGGATTATTTTCTCTGACGCTTCGTTCTATCTGTTTTACAAACGTTAATGCCTGCCCTTTTAGCCTTAGAAGAAGCATACCTATTAAAGATTTCAGGTCAGTTCTAGTTAACTCTACGAATTGTGCTAGTTGTATATTAAATTCATCAATGTCCGTTTGCCCGTCATATTGTGGTATAGATTTGGTTAATTCTACATTTTTTGCGACTAATTTTTGCGCAATTAATAGGGCACTTAACTCCTCCGCCATGACTTAATAACGCTGGGATGGCTCTTTTTTTTGTTTAATTAGTGGAATTACTCACTGAAATAAATCACTTTTACTTAACTTATTTGGGAAATCTATTATCTCCTATGAGATGTTTTAAAAGGGTGTCCCTATTGTAGCCTAGTTGTAATAGGCTTAGATATATATAATACTTAAAAAAAATTTGTTATAGGTCCGTATCTAGTAAACCTTTTAAATTGTGAAATCTTTAGCCTAACTAGTTCGTATACTTCATCCAAGTTTACGACCGCGCCAGATGTTATGGGGGGGGTTTTGGTGATAATATTGGGAATTGATTTAGGATTCCTTGGGAAGAGACCAACATTGTCCGAGCGTCGTCAGTCCAGGCATATAAATATCCTTCGTGAAATTATCAGATACCTTGGGAGCGTTTCCAATGGATAATATACGAACTAGAGGGCCACTCTTGAAATCTAGATACGAACATATAAAATAAGACTGTAAAAATAGAAAAGTAATGGGTTTATTAGACTTACATGATTAAACATACGGCTTCAAACTTCAGTAGGCAAAAGCAAAAACAGCCAATGTTTCTTACAGAAATGACGATAATATAATGATACCGTAATGCCCCGAAAAACACCTCTTCTCTACCATATAACACGAAGTTTGCTTCTGAGCAATAAACACTAATTTACTGATTGGTTCATCTCCACACGGAGGGCCCGTCTCTTTACTCTTATGCTGGCAAAATCAGACCATTATGCTGACAAACTATCCAATAGTTTTTTCCGCGATATTCTGATCATTAAACATGCACATTCTTGAGAGTACTTCTAAAAACTATGTTTTACAATGTCCCGCTTTTGTCTTTCGAAAATACTTCAACGAAATTCCAATCCATCTCATTAGTATTGTACTTGCAAAAAACCCGTATTTTTCTGCTTTTCAGATCTGTCAAAAGCACTTGGAAATATTCGCGATTTCTTTGTTTTGTAGAACAAAGAATGAGTCTCTATACAGAGTATTCATGAAGTTCGTGGTATTTGAAATTAATCACCTTGTGCTTTGAACTTTTTAAAGGGATGTTTGGTTGATAAATAAATGAGAGTTTAAGGCAGATTTCCAAGCTTAATTAAAAGGGGTTTGATTTGCATCGGAAGCGTATTTAGAATGAAGTAAACTTTTCATTTTTTAAAGTAAAACATTGTACTTGGTACATAATATAAAGCTACGACATTCATTATTTATCTAGTAGGGTTTCAGACAAGGTAGTTCTAATGATGTACTTTTGTTTTGATCTTACTCTATTTTTAGGAGTTTTGTTATATTTCTTAGCATGGGACTGATCGTCTCTTACTAGGTTGCTAGCTACTGCTGCAACCCAAATTCACATATATATTTATTTATTAGAGGCAGCCTGGCCGAGTGGTCCAAGACACTGGTGTTAGCCACCAGTCTCTTCGGAGGAGTGGGTTCAAATCTTACCGCTGGTATACGATTATGTTTGAAAGACTGCAGTGTGAAAAGACATCAAAAATGCAGTTTTTGGTGGAAAAATTTATTCTCTTTTAGAAATAATTTATTTTAGTTACAAAAGGTTTTTAACCCAATTAATTTCCTTTAAAATGAGCTATTGAACAACCCTCTACGATGTTCCAGTGCCAAGCTATCTGTGGAAAAGAAAAAGAAAAAAGAAAAAAGAAAAAAATATCCCGTTTGGGGAGAATAACGTGGGTAAAGTCAATTTTCTTGATTTTCATGCCAATATATTTCCCTTGCTGTTCAAGCCAAGGGACAGAAAGTTTCTTATACAGGGGTTTCGGACAAGGCGGTTCTAATGGTGTACTTTTTAATTTGATCTGACTCCTCTGTTAGGAACTATGGGTTTTTATATTTCTTAACATTGGACGTGATCGTCTCTTACTAAGTTGCTAGCTACCGCTGCAACCCGGATTACTAGGTTGCTAGCTACCGCTGCAACCCGGATAATGCAGCTTGCTTGATTGAAACCATTATGTAATTATGAATGATTTACAGTTCTGACGCTTCTTATATAGTAGTTATGACGTCACAAAGTAATGATTTTATTTCATGAGGACGTCATAGCGCAATGATATTATTTCATGAAGTCTTCAGAAACAATAATATAAGGTCGTGTTTTTCTATTCACGTCATAGCTCTGATATAAAACAATGACGACATTCAATACTTATATAGTAGGGTTTCAGACAAGGTAATTCTAATGCTGTACTTTTGTTTTGATTTGACTCTATTTTTAGGAGTTTTGGGTTTTTATATTCCTTAGCATTGGACTGATCGTCTCTTACTAGATTTATTATAAAATTCAAATATCTTTGAAAATACTGCAGTATGAAAATACATCAAAAATGCATTTTTTGACAAAGTTGATTCTACTTTAAAAAGTATTTTATTTTTAATTACAAAAGTGACTAGATGTTGCAATTTCCTTTAAAATGAGCTATTGTACAGCTCTCTATGATTTTTCAGTGCCCAGCTAGTTGAGGAGGAAAATCAAGCGGAAAGAAAAAAATATCCCGTTTGTGGAGAATAAATTGGTTAAAGTCAATTTTCTTGATTTTCAAGCCAATATATTTTCTTTGTTATTCAAGCCAAAGAGTGATAAGTTTCCTTAATAGGGGTTTTGGACAAGGTGGTTCTAATGGTGTAATTTTTGTTTTGATCTGACTCTTTTCTCAGGAGTTAGGGGTTTTTATATTTCTCAACATTGGACGTGATCGTCTCTTACTAGGTTGCTAGATACCGCTGCAACCCGGATTGCTAGCTACCGCTGCAACCCGGAAAACACGATGAAATAATAAAATGCATATGGTTCTTAAATCATGGTTTTCTAAAGTCCCATATGGTGCAGTGGATAGGATAGCTGTCTTTCATCTAGAAGGCCCGGGTTCGATTCCCGGTACTGCAAAATTTTTAACTCTATAATCTTCGAACATTAGAAGCTCTAAACCTTTTATAATTTATAATGAACCACATCGATCTTTTATGTAATTTGCCAAGGAATTTCTAGCCGACTTTTCAACAGCATCCGCTCTTTCAAAGAGAATTTTAATCTGTAATTTTGAATACTTTTCGTGATCCTGGTAAAACATGCGTAAAATGTATCTCAATTTACGAAGATCAGCCTGCATTTTTGCCATCTTCTTGTATTTCTGAATGTAATTTTTCTGTTTGTCCTTATGCGTTCTTCGGTACAACCTCGCAGAGAATTTAATTTTTTCATTATAGCTTTTGTCACCCCAGTATCTACCCATTATTCTGGTGGCAACTTTTTTCTTATGTTTGTTTCGGTAATCTTCATCATTATCATACCGTTCCCTGCTCTTTTGTCTAGCCTGCTCAATTATTGCTTCTCTGTAATGTTCATCATTACCATACCATTCCTTGATCTTTTGTTTGGCTGTCTCAATTTTTGCATGTCTATAATCTTCATCATTGTGATAACGTTCCCTGCTCTTTTGTCTAGCCTGCTCAATTGTTGCTTCTCTATAAAGTTTATCATTGTGATAACGCTCCTTGATCTTTTGTTTAGCCTGCTCAATTCTTGCTTCTCTGTAATGTTCATCATTACCATACCGTTCCTTGATCTTTTGCTTGGCTGTCTCAATTTTTGCATGTCTATAATCTTCATTATTGTGATAACACATCTTGCTGTTTTCTTTTGCTCTCTCAATTATTACTTCTCGATACGCCTGGTCGGTTGAATACCTTTGCTTTTTTCTTTTCAAGTTACTATCTCTGTTGATTGTGTAGTACTCTTTCTTCAACTTGCGTATAGCCTGCTTTGATCTAACCATTATTCTAATCAAGAATGAGAGAATTTTCAGTTTTGACTTTCCTTATATACTAATTATGACGTCACTCTATTCACGTCATAACTCTAATATAAAACAATGATGACGTTCATTATTTATCTAGTAGGGTTTCAGACAAGGTATTTCTAATGATGTACTTTTGTTTTGATCTGACTCTATTTTTAGGAGTTTTGGGTTTTCATATTTCTTAGCATTGGACTGATCGTCTCTTACTAGGTTGCTAGCTACTGCAGCAACCCAAATTCACATATATATTTATTTATGAGAGGCAGCCTGGCCGAGTGGTCCAAGGCACTGGTGTTAGCCACCAGTCTCTTCAGAGGCGTGGGTTCAATTCTTACCGCTGGTATACGATTATGTTTGAAAGACTGCAGTGTGAAAAGACATCAAAATGCAGTTTTTGGTGGAAAAATTTATTCTCTTTTAGAAATAATTTATTTTAGTTACTTTAGATTTTTAACCCAATTAATTTCCTTTAAAATGAGCTATTGAACAACCCTCTACGATGTTCCAGTGCCAAGCTATCTCTGGATACAAAAGAAAAAAAAAGAAAAAAAGAAAAAAATATCCCGTTTAGGCAGAATGTTGTACCAGCTGCCATTTTTCTTGATTTTCAAGCCAATATATTTCCCTTGCTGTTCAAGCCAAGGGACAGAAATTTTACTATGCAGGGGTTTCAGACAAGGCGGTTCTAATGGTGTACTTTTTGTTTTGATCTGACTCCTTTGTTAGGAACTATGGGTTTTTATATTTCTTAACATTGGACGTGATCGTCTCTTACTAGGTTGCTAGCTACCGCTGCAACCCGGATTATTGCACCATACTCTAAAAAAGTTTACCGATGATAATGCTGCCACTAAAGCTAGAGCTACTACTTTTAATTAATATTTCAGATGCTATGAGCAAGCGTTCGTTCTTTATTATAATCAGTCCTTTATGTAAACTTTACTAACCTATACTATAGTTAAGTGGTCTATAAAATTTGGCATAGGCAAGAGGTCCCTCTTTATTTTAAAAAGCTTACCGCTGGTATACAATTTTGATTTATATACAAAAATCAAATACCTTTGAAAAGACTGCAGCATGAAAAGTCATCAAAAATGCAAGTTTTTTTGGAAAAATTTATTCTCTTTTAGAAATAATTGATTTTAGTTACTAATGATTTTTAACCCAAATAATTTCCTTTAAAATGAGCTATTGAACAACTCTCTACGATGTTTCAGTGCCAAGCTATCTGTGGAAAAGAAGAAGAGGAAGAAGAAGAAAGAAAAAATATCCCGTTTGTGGAAAATAACGTGGTTAAAGTCAATTTTCTTTATTTTTAAGCCAGTATATTTTCTTTGTTATTCAAGCCAAAGGGCGGTAAGTTTCCTTTATAGGGGTTTCGAACAAAGCGGTTCTAATGGTGTGCTTTTTGTTTTGATCTGACTCTTTTTTAGGAGTTAGGGGTTTTTATATTTCTTAACATTGGGCGTGATCGTCTCTTACTATGTTGCTAGCGACCGCTGCAACCCGGATCATTCTTTACTATAAAATCCTTATATAAAATATTTAAGTTACTCTTGGCTAGAGTTTGTTCTTTATCATAAAATATTTTAAATAATTATGTGAGGAAGCGTGGCCGATTGGTTTAAGGCACTGGTGTTAGCCACCCGTCACTTCGGAGGCATTGGTTCGAATCTCACCGCTGACAATATTTCAGACCAAAGCAAAAAATTATTTGTTTGAGTCATAAATTATATTCTTATTTTATTTGCTATGGGCTGAAGTTCGTTCTTTACTGTATTACTATGGGAGAGAGATCGTTTTTTACTGTAAACCACTGTTTCCGCATTACAAACAGGAAAAAGCCTACGGCTTTTTCTTCTTTGAAATAGTAAAAGACGAACCTCAAAAACTTAAGTTTCTAGCTAAGTTCAATGTATGTAATGGTTCGTTATTGTAATGATCTTCTTTTAATGTAATTTTGTGAGAAAAATTATCCTATTTTAAAAATAATTTATTTTTTAAATGAAAAAGGTTTTTAACCTCATTTATCTTCTTTAAAATCAGCCATTAAACAACTCTCTACGATGTTCCAGTGCCAAGCTATCTGTGGAATAACTAACCTATGCTATAAATAAGTAGTGTATAAAATTTAGTATAGGCAAGAGGTCGTTCTTAATTATAAAACAAAATTAAAATTTCTCAAGGTACTAAAAATGATTTATTTTAATTAGAAGAAGTTTTAAATCCATGAATTTCCTTTAAAATGAGCCATTGAACAATCCTCTACGATGTTCCAGAACCAATCTATCTGTTGAATTACTAACCTATACTATAAATAAGTGGCGTATAAAATTTAGTATATGCAAGAGGTCGTTCTTTATTATAAAATTACTAGGTTGCTAGCTGTCGCTGCAACCCGGAAAAAAAACACATTGTGCCCACATCGTTCTTTACTCAGGCAGTGCTAGCGCACTGCCTATGATAATAAACTGATTACACACAGGAAAAAGCCTACGGCTTTTTCTTCTTTTAAATAGTAAGAGACGAGTCTCAAATAATCAAGTAGCAAGCTAATTCCAAAGGTATTCAATTTTTGTTATTCCAATGATCGTTTTTTATTGTAACTAGGTTTCAGCCATCTCTACAGCCATGATACTATTGGAAATTACATAATCCTTATTTATGTTTTAGTTAACATGGGCAAGGTGTCGTTCTTTATTGTATCAGGCTGAATATCTGCATTTGCTTGCACATCAACAGGTAGATATACTATTCTCCCCTTAAGAGCGTCAACAAGTTCTGTTCTAGGTCTCTTCAATGCAGTTACTTGCCCTAATCTGACGATCGTAAGACAAGGCATTACAAATCGAATCATTGCCATTTCAAAATTATTTAAACACTTTATACATTCCGGTGTACAGTCTATATGAAGGTTATTTAATACTGATCGGACATTCTCCTGACGTTTCAACATTTTCCCAGCAAAGTAATCACAGACAAAGAATGAATCTATGACATCCTCTTTCCAACCTGTACATTGAATTAGTTGTTCTCTGTCATCTTTGGGTATGTCCTGTTGTAGGTGTTCAAAAATCGTGGCCATCATTACATCAAAACCTTTCTTATTTGAAAGGGATCTTAGACTCTTCAATTGGTATTTTGTCTTTATCTGCTCACAACTGTCACAATGCATTGTGGGGTATACATCCCTAATGTTAGCTACCTTATCAAGGCTCTCACCAAATAATTTTATTATTGTATTTTCATCCACAGAAACTCTAATATTGCTATCACCGTAAATGAAGTCTTGACTATTATTACGACAGAGTCTACTTGACACTTCTTCTATGTAATGACTTAGTTCCTTGTACGAGCCCTCGACTTTTAGTAGATTAATATGTTGTATAATCTTACATTTTGATACTGCCTTATATACGCTATTAATGAAACAGTTCAAGACAGGAAAATGTGGAGCTAGTGCCCTTAGAGAACGCAAATAGCTCTGACATCCCTCATTTGGGCTACAGTATGACGAATGCCCATGCTTTCTTGTGTCCCTGTAATTGATTTCACAATAATCCAAGCCGCCAAGGTAGAAATTAACCACTTTGTCAGTTGAAAATTTTAATGCTATATTATTTTCAAGGATATCAAAAAGAATATGACATAATTCAATATCCGTCAGATAGAGCTTGCAGATATCAGGGTGACATTGCCAAGTAACCTGCTGCCCAATTTTTGGTTTTGAATGATTACTCAGATTGTTATAGGTGACTTCAGCCATCATAATTTCCTTTTCAGATCTAGATTCAGAGCATTCTTCAATAGTTGTCTCGTACTTTTCAGGACAGTTTGTTCTACTACACAGAGAATTTTTTGCCAAATATTCAGTAGAACTAAAAGAACTGTTTAAAACACAGTTAGAAATGCTTTTTTCTTGAGTCGGTGTTCCAGGAATTTGTTCTAAATCATTAGTCTCACAAACACATTTACTAATAACCAAAACAGGCTCGTTTTCGCCATAATTGAAAAACATTGCTTTTCCTTCGCTGTTGATAGGTATGCTTGTATATATGTTTTTATTGCTGCTACATAAACTGCAATTGCTCCTTCCAAAATTAATATACGAATTTTCAAAGAAGTACGCCTCCGTATATTCACTGTGTTGTCGAACATTTTCCATTGCATCTGTAAACTGTTCCGCAGTTGCCAATTAATACCTTGGAAGCTTTTCATTAAACTGACAACATTTCTTTTGGATATTACTATGAAGCTTTGCCAAGGAATTTCTAGCCGACTTTTCAACAGCATCCGCTCTTTCAAAGAGAATTTTAATCCGTAATTTTGAATACTTTTCATGATCCCGATAAAACATGCGTAAAATGATTCTCAATTTACAAAGATCAGCCTGCATTTTTGCCATCTTGTTGTATTTCTGAATGTAATTTTTCCCTTTGTCCTTATGCGTTCTTCGGTACAACCTCGCAGAGAATTTAATTTTTTCATTATAGATTTTGTCAGCCCAGTAACGCTCCTTGATCTTTTGTTTGGCTGTCTCAATTTTTGCTTCTCGATACACCTGGACGGTTGAATACCTTTGCTTTTGGTTTTTCTTATATTTGATGCGGTAATCTTCATCATTGTGATAACTCTCCTTGATCTTTTGTTTGGCTGTCTCAATTTTTGCATGTCTATAATCTTCATCATTGTGATAACACATCTTGCTGTTTTGTTTTGCTCTCTCAATTATTACTTCTCGATACGCCTGGTCGGTTGAATACCTTTGTTTTGCTCTCTCAATTATTACTTCTCGATACGCCTGGTCGGTTGAATACCTTTGTTTTTCTCTCTCAATTATTACTTCTCGATACGCCTGGTCGGTTGAATACCTTTGTTTTGCTCTCTCAATTTTTACTTCTCGATGCGCCTGGTCGGTTGAATATTTTTGCTTTTCTCTTTTCAAGATACTATCTCTGTTGTTTGTGTAGTACTGTTTTTTCAAATTGCGTATAGCTTGCTTCGATCGAACCATTATTCTAATCAAGACTGAGAAAATTTACATCTTTGTTGTTCTTAAGTAGTAACAGGAAAAAGCCTACGGCTTTTTCTTCTTTGACATAGTAAGAGACGAACCTCAAGCAATCAAGTAGCTAATTAAGTCCAATGTATGCAGTGGTATGCTATTCCAATGATTGTCTTTTAATGTAATTCTTAACATTGGACTTGATCGTCTCTAACTAGGTTGCTAGCGACCGCTGCAACCCAGATTTATACTTTATCAAAATTTCCTTTTTAGAGTTTTAGTTATAATTGAGACGGGTCGCTCTTTCATAACAGGTCACTACCACGAACTGTTTGATTACTGTGGACTAAAGTTCGTTTCTTAATGTAATCAGGCTGAATATCTGCATTTGCTTGAACATCAACAGGTAGATATACTATTCTCCCCTTAAGAGCGTCAACAAGTTCTGTTCTATGTCTCTTCAATGCAGTTACTTGCCCTAATCTGTCGATCGTAAGACAAGGCATTACAAATTGAATCATTGCCATTTCAAAATTAAATAAACACTTTATTCATTCCGGTGTAAAGTCTATATGAAGGTTATTTAATACTGATCGGACATTCTCCTGACTTATCAACATTTTCCCAGCACAGTAATCAGAGACAGAGAATGAATCTATGACATCCTCTTTCTAACCTGTACAATGAATTAGCTGTTTTCTGTCATCTTTGGGTATGTCCTGTTGTAGGTGTTCTAAAATCGTGGCCATCATTACATCAAAACCTTTCTTATTTGAAAGGGATCTTAGACTCTTCAATGGGTATTTTGTCTTTATCTGCTTGCAACTGTCACAATGCATTGTGGGGTATACATCCCTGATGTTAGCTACCTTATCAAGGCTCTCACCAAATAATTTTATTATTGTATTTTCAGCCACAGAAAATCTAATATTGCTATCACCGTAGATGAAGTCTTGACTATTATTTTGTTTTGATCTGACTCCTCTGTTAGGAACTATGGGTTTTATGTTTCTTAACATTGGACGTGATCGTCTCTTACTAGGTTGCTAGCTACCGCTGCAACCCGGATAAGACAAACCTCAAACAATCAAGTAGCTAAATAAGTCTAATGTATGCAATAGTATTCATTCCAATGATCGTTTTTTAATGTAACAACCCGGAAAAACACAGTTAGAAATACTTTTTTCTTGAGGAGGTGTTTCAGGAATTTGTTCTAAGTCATTAGTCTTACAAAGACATATACTAGTAACTCTAAGGTATAGGCAAGAGGTCGTTCTTTATTATAATTACTATAAACTAGGTTGCTAGCTACCGCTGCAACACAGATTTGACTTTACTGTATCTTATAAGACTTCAGTTACTATGGACTGCAGATCGGTCTTTATTATAACTACCACTGCAACCAAGATTGATAAATCAGATTATGTAAACCCTGATTACAAAAAGGAAAAAACCTACGGCTTTTTCTTCTCTGGAGTAGTAAGAGACGACTCTTAAAAAATCAGGCAGCTAACTAAGTCCAATGTATGCAATTGTTTGTTATTCCAACAATTGTCTTTAAATGTGACTACCATTGCAACCCGGAATATATTAAAGATTTGAGTTAGTATAAGCGAGGGTTCGTTCTTTATGATAACATTGAACAACTCTCTATGATGTGTCAGTGCCATGCTATCTTTTGAATTACTAACCTATACTATAATTAAGTGGCGTATAAAATTTAGTGTAGGCAAGAGGTCGTTCTTTATTATAATTACGTCATGTCACTTATTACGTCATATATGGTTATTAGTAGATAATCGGTAAAATATTCGTTCTTTATTATAAACCAAGATTACAAACAGGAAAAAGCCTACAGCTTTTTCTTCTTTGGAATAGTAAGAGACGATCCTCAAATAATCAGGCAGAAAACTTAGTCCATAATTTGTTCTTTAACATGAACTTCATTATTCAGATATTTTAATATATCTTTCATGGTCTAGTGGTTGGGATAGTCTGCTGTGACCCAGTTGGTTTGAGTTCGATTCCCGGTATTGGAAATTTTTGCTTATAATGAGTTCTTAAGAGATATAATCAAAATAATTATTTATACAATGATTCCTTTCATTACTTCAGTTATTATGGGCTACAATTCCATCCTTGATGTAGCTACAGCTATGACACCGATGAAACTTAAAAAATCCCTATTTATTATTAATAATTACTATGGGCTTGATTTGGTTCTTTACTATATATTTTTATGTATCTATTGATATTAAAAATTCTGTTCTTTAGAGTTTCGGTTACTATTGAGACGTTTCGGTCTTACTATACAGTTCGTTACCACGAGCTGTTTGACAAAATTCCCATTTACAGTATCGATTCTTTATGTAATTGAACTAAAGTTCGTTCTTTAATGTAAACTTTAATTAGTCACGTCATAGTCAAAGTGGCAAGCACGATCGACCGTTAACTGAAACTTGGTGGTTCAAATTCCACCGGGGTCGTTTTCTTTTAAATAGTTATTCAACAATCAATAAAAAAATAACAATAATAAATCATTAAAAATTATTAATTTGATTATCAAAACAATTATATGCAAGAGTTAGTTATTTATCATAATTTTGTTTTGATCTGACTCTATTTTTAGGAGTTTTGGGTTTTTATATTTCTTAGCATTGGACTGATCGTCTATTACTAGGTTGCTTACTGCTGCAACCCAAATTCACACATATATTTATTTATGAGAGGCAGCCTGGCCGAGTGGTCCAAGGCACTGGTGTTAGCCACCAGTCTCTTCAGAGGCGTGGGTTCAATTCTTACCGCTGGTATACGATTATGTTTGAAAGACTGCAGTGTGAAAAGACATCAAAAATGCAGTTTTTGGTGGAAAAATTTATTCTCTTTTAGAAATAATTTATTTTAGTTACTATAGATTTTTAACCCAATTAATTTCCTTTAAAATGCGCTATTGAACAACCCTTTACGATGTTCCAGTGCCAAGCTATCTGTGGAAAAGAAAAAAGAAAAAAAAAAAAAAAAAAAAAAAAAAAAAAGAAAAAAATATCCCGTTTAGGCAGAATGTTGTAGTAGCTGCCACTTTTCTTGATTTTCAAGCCAATATTTTTCCCTTGCTGTTAAAGCCAAGGGACAGAAATTTTACAATGCAGGGGTTTCGGACAAGGCGGTTCTAATGGTGTACTTTTTGTTTTGATCTGACTCTTTTTTTAAGAGCTATGGGTTTTTATATTTCTTAACATTGGACGTGATCGTCTCTTACTAGGTTGCTAGCTACCGCTGCAACCTGGACATTGGACGTGATCGTCTCATACTATGTTGCTAGCTACCGCTGCAACACGGATCTTCGATAGTCTAATGGTAAGCATGCCCACTTGTTACCTGGGAGAAGGGGGTTCGGTTCCCCGTCGGGGAGAACTTTTAATATGTTGAATTAAAAGCACTCTCTTTTCAATTTAAAATTCAAAAAAGAAACTTGTTTATTTACATTCTAGCTAAAATAATGAAGATAATATGAATGAACCACAGGGTTCAGTTTCTTTGGACTTGAGTTCGTTTTTTAACTATAAGTTCAAAAAGGAAAAAGCCTACGGCTTTTTCTTCTTTTAAATAGTAAGAGACGAAACTCAAACAATAAAGTAGCTAACTAAGTCCAATGTATGGAATGGTTTGTTATTTCAGTGATCGTCTTTTAATGTAAATTTACTAACATATACTATAGTTAAGTGGCCTATATAATTTAGTATAGGCAAGAGGTCGTTCTTTATTGTAATTGATCTGACACTATTTTAAGGATTTATGGGCTTTTGTATCTCTTAGTATTGGACGTGATCGTCTCTACTAGGTGTCTAGCTATCGCTGCAGCCCAGATAAAAGACAAAACGGGGTCAGAAAAGAAATGCCAGTCATCGTTCTTTCCTAAAACCCCTGAGAAGCAAATTTTTAAAAGATATTTGCGATATTACATCATCGTGCATGCGATGATTTATTTTAATAATTAAGTTATCATGGGGTAGAGTTCGTTCTTTACTATATGTTCCAGTGCCAAGCTATCTCTGGATACAAAAGAAAAAAGAAAAAAAAAATATCTCGTTTAGGCAGAATGTTGTAGTAGCTGCCACTTTTCTTGATTTTCAAGCCAATATATTTCCCTTGCTGTTCAAGTCAAGGGACAGAAGGTTTACTATACAGGGGCTTCGAACAAGGCGGTTCTAATGGTGTACTTTTGAATTTGATCTGACTCCTTTTTTAGGAACTATGGGTTTTTATATTTCTTAACATTGGACGTGATCGTCTCTTACTAGTCTTTACTATATGTGGACTAAAGTTCGTTCTTTAATGTAATAATTATGACGTCACTCTATTCAAGTCATAGCTCTAATATAAAACTATGATGACGTTCATTATTTATCTAGTAGGGTTTCGGACAAGGTATTTCTAATGATGTACATTTGTTTTGATCTGACTCTATTTTTAGGAGTTTTGGGTTTTTATATTTCTTAGCATTGGACTGATCGTCTATTACTAGGTTGCTAGCTACTGCTGCAACCCAAATTCACATATATATTTATTTATGAGAGGCAGCCTGGCCGAGTGGTCCAAGACACTGGTGTTAGCCACCAGTCTCTTCAGAGGCGTGGGTTCAATTCTTACCGCTGGTATACGATTATGTTTGAAAGACTGCAGTGTGAAAAGACATCAAAATGCAGTTTTTGGTGGAAAAATTTATTCTCTTTTAGAAATAATTTATTTTAGTTACTATAGATTTTTAACCCAATTAATTTCCTTTAAAATGAGCTATTGAACAACCCTCTACGATGTTCCAGTGCCAAGCTATCTCTGGATACAAAAAAAGAAAAAAAAAGGAAAAAAAGAAAAAATATCCCGTTTAGGCAGAATGTTGTAGTAGCTGCCACTTTTCTTGATTTTCAAGCCAATATATTTCCCTTGCTGTTCAAGCCAAGGGACAGAAATTTTACTATGCAGGGGTTTCGGACAAGGCGGTTCTAATGGTGTACTTTTTGTTTTGATCTGACTATTTTTTTAAGAACTATTGGTTTTTATATTTCTTAACATTGGAAGTGATCGTCTCTTACTAGGTTGCTAGCTACCGCTGCAACCCGGATTTTGGGCAAGGCGGTTTTGTTCTTCTATTTTGATCTTCGGTTTTGATCTTCACTTCTTATTTTGATCTGAATTTTTTTTGGGGGAGGTATTGGTTTTTATATTTCTTAACATTGGAGGTGATCGTCTCTTACTAGGTTGCTAGCTACCGCTGCAACCTGGATTACTCTATTACAAACAGGAAAAAGCCTATGGCTTTTTCTTAATTTGAATAGTAAGAGACGACCTGGCTACAACCTACGATTATGGCATATTGATCAATCTTTAACATTAACTATGACACATTCAAAATTACACAAGATGACAAATGATACAGTACAGATTAAGAAAAAGTCACAGAAAAAGAAACAGCAAAAAAATCACATTGAATTGCAGACAAAAATTTGGCTTAAAACCAAAGAATGACACAATCATTGTGCTTTTCTGCAAATCAAATATTTTTTTAAATAGTATGGAATTTTAATCCCATTAATTTTCTTTAAAATGAGCCATTGAACAACTCTCTACGGTGTTCCAGTGCCAAACTATCTGTTGAATTACTAACCTATACTATAATTAATGGCGTATAAACTTTAGTATAGGCAAGAGGTCGTTCTTTATTTTAAATTATTTAAACACTTTATACATTCCGGTGTACAGTCTATATGAAGGTTATTTAATACTGATCGGACATTCTCCTGACTTTTCAACATTTTCCCAGCACAGTAATCACAGACAAAGAATGAATCTATGACATCCTCATCAGGTATTTTGTTAGTTTGAATGAAAAGATTAAAATTATTGCTCAGATATCATAAATATTTTTTGCAGTTTACAGTTTATATGCAAATATTTTTTAATATTTACTGCAAATATGCAAATATTTACTGCAAATATTTTTGCAGTTTACATAATAACAATAGCGATTATAAACTGAAAAATAAGATATATTAAAAAATGGAATTTTTTGGTCTTAAACTACATAGTCAATCCCACATCGGGTAGTTAGAACCTAACCAAAAATAAAACTAATTTTAACATTTTAAGGTATTTTTCTAGCTTGTATTGAAATATTCAAACTATTGCTCAGATACCATGGATATTTTTGCAGTTTACACAAGCTAATAAGAATATTCATTTATATAATTTATAAAGAATATAAATTAATATAGGTAAGAGGTCGTTCTTTATTATATTTGAGTTCAACACACTCTGTGGTAACGATTGATCTTTTTCTTTTCCCTGTTGGATCACTTACTATGAGATAGACTTCGGTTCTGACTGTGACAAACAGGAAAAAACCCATGGCTTTTTCTTATTTGGAATAGTAAGAGACGACCTTGAAAGAGTCACGTACCAAACTTCCATTTAAAAGTTGAATTTATTATCTTAACGTTTAGTTACTATGTGCCATGGTTTGCTCTTTACTCGGCTTCAACTATATCCACTGAAAGTAGCTTAGGCCCCATTTACCATAAATGTTATCGATCCTTTATGTAATTACATAATCCCTATTTATGTTTCAGTTAACATGGGCTAGGTGTCGTTCTTTATTGTACAAAAATACAGTTTTTATTGGAAAAATTTATTCTCTTTTAGAAATAATTTATTTTATTTACTATAGATTTTTAACCCAATTAATTTCATTTAAAATGAGCTATTTAACAACCCTCTAGTATGTTCCAGTGCCAAGATATCACTGGATACAAAAAACGAAAAAAAAAAGAAAAAAAAAAAGAAAAAAATATCCCGTTTGGGGAGAATAACGTGGTTAAAGTCAATTTTTTAGATTTTAAAGCCAATATATATCCCATGATGTTAAAGCCCAGGGCCCGAAAGTTTCCTATCCAGGGGTTTCAGACAAGGCGGTTCTAATGGTGTACTTTTTGTTTTGATCTGACTCCTTTTTTAGGAGCTATGGGTTTTTATATTTCTTAACATTGGACGTGATCGTCTCTTACTAGGTTGCTAGCTACCGCTGCAACCCGGAAATAGCTGTCACCCAGCAGGCTTGAGTTCAATTTCCGTACGGGAAATTTTTACTTATGATGATTTCTTAAGGAACATAATTAAAATTTCTTAATTTAATAAAAATAATTTGTTTTAATTACAAAAGGTTTTTAACCCAATTAATTCCCTTTAAAATGAGCCATTGAACAACTCTCTACGATGTTCCAGTGCCATGCTATCTGTTGAATTACTAACCTATACTATAATTAAGTGGCGTATAAAATTTAGTATAGGCAAGAGGTCGTTCTTTATTATAAAATCTTAACTATAGTGAAGCTGCGCATGCAAGTTAGTATAGGGAAGAGTTTGATCTTTATTATATTAAATTCGATGATCGAGCCTTTATGTACTACATCCAACGACTATGACGTCATTGATCAATATTGTATATACAAAATAAAGTTTTTCGTGAAAAATAATTAATAAAAAAATTAAGTGCAAAAGGCGCTAGATCTAGAGATTTCCTTTAAAATGAGCCATTGAACAGCTCTCTACGATGTTCCAGTGCCAAGCTATCTCTGGAAACAAAAGAAAGAAAAAAATATCCCGTTTGTGCAGAATAACGTGGTTAAAGTCAATTTTCCTGATTTTCAAGCCAATATATTTTCTTTGTTATTCAAGCCAAAGGGTGGCAAGTTTCCTTTCTAGGGGTTTCGGACAAGGCGGTTCTAATGGTGTACTTTTTGTTTTGATCTGACTATTTTTTTTTAGGTGTTAGGGGGTTTTATATTTCTTAACATTGGACGTGATCGTCTCTTACTAGGTTGCTAGCTACCGCTGCAACCCGGATGCTAGCTACCGCTGCAACCCGGATACGATCCTCAAAAAATCAGTTGGAACCTCAAAAAGTTGGTGGTTCAAGCCCACCCGGGGTCGATTTCTTTTGTTTGATATTCTGCTATCTATAAATCCCATTCATAGTATCGATCCTTTATGTAATCAAACAATCAAGTAGCTAATTAGGTCCAATGTATGCAATGGTTTGTTATTCCAATGATCGTCTTTTAATGTTTTCAAAGCGTGTTTTCAAAGCGCGTTTTTTCAATTTTTAGTTACTATGGGCTCTGGTTCGCCTTTCACTAGGTTTTGCCATCTATAGCAATTATGATTTTCCAAAACATATTTAAAACTTTTAGTTACTATATGCTTCGGTTTGTCTTTCACTTGATTGCAGCTATAGCTACAACTATCATTTAGAGCTCGTTCTTTACTATATAAAAATACTAAACTTTTTAGTTAGTAAAGCCTAAAGTTCATCCTTTATTATAAAATAAATTACAAACAGGAAAAAGCCTACGGCTTTTTCTTCTTTGGAATAGTAAGAGACGATCCTCAAATAATCAGGCAGCTAATTATGTTTATAATTTGTTCTTTAACATAAACTTCATTAATCGGATATTTTAATATATCCTATATGGTCTAGAGGTTGGGATAGCTGTCACCCAGCAGGCTTGAGTTCAATTTCCGTACAGGAAATTTTTACTTATGATGATTTCTTAAGGAACATAATTAAAATTTCTTAATGTAATAAAAATAATTTGTTTTAATTACAAAAGGTTTTTAACCCAATTAATTTCCTTTAAAATGAGCCATTGAACAACTCTGTACGATGTTCCAGTGCCATGCTATCTGTTGAATTACTAACCTATACTATAATTAAGTGGCGTATAAAATTTAGTATAGGCAAGAGGTCGTTCTTTATTATAAAACTCTTAAAAAAAGTAAACAAAAACTTTCAATTTCCAAACATATGAGCCTTCTCCAAAGTTTATACAAGCATCCCTTCCATAATAACTATATATGCCGCCAGAGCATTACTTACAACGCCTGCCTCAGGGCCCTGGGGCGTTGTGTTGACCCTGGAGTTTTCATTATATGATCTTTGACCTATTTTTAAAAAAATGGCTATCCCAAAGTTCTTATTGGATGGGTTTGAGGAAAAAAAGGGGATGGAGTGGGGGGGGGGTTAGTTGCCCTCTGATATCTTTTGACTCTTTAAAAGTGAACTTGAACTTTTGATTTCCAATCAAATGAGCCCTCTTTGAAGTTTATACAAGCATACCTTCCATAAGAACAATATATGCCCCCAGACCAATACTTACAACGCCTGCCCTGGGCCCTGGGGGGTTGTATTGACACAGGAGTTTTTCTTATCTGACCTTTGAACTATTTTTAACGAAATGTTCATACGTAAAGGAGTTTTTGTTATATGATCTTTGAACAATTTTTAACAAAATGGCTACCTCAGATATTTTATTAGATGTATTTGGGGAAAAAGGGCTTGGGGGGTGCTACTTGCCCTCGGATCACTTTTGACTCTTAAAAAGGACACTAGAACTTTCAATTTCCAATTGAATGAACCCACTTTGAAGTTTATATGACAACTCTTTCTATATTAAGTGCCTCTGGGAAAAAAATAAATGGAGTGTGGGGGGAGGCTAGCTGCCCTCTGGTCACTTTTGACTCTTAAAAAGTGAATTACAGCTTTCAATTTCCAATCAAATGAGCCCTCTCTGAAGTTTATACAAGCATCCCTCTCATAATGAACCATATATGCCCCAGGGCCTAACTTACAACGCCTACGCTTGGGCCCTGGGGGGCTGTAATGACACCAGAATTTTTGTTATCTGAGCTTTGAACTATTTTTAACAAAATGTCTATCTCAAAATTTTTATCTGATGCATTTAGGGTGCAGAGGGGGGAGGGCTAGTTGCCCTTCAATCTCTTTTGACTCTTAAAAAGTGAACAAGAACTTTCAATATCCATTCAAATGAGCCCTCTCCAAAGTTTATACGAGCATCCCTTCTATAAGAACTATATATGCCCCCAGAGCATTACTTACAATGTGTGCCTCCAGGCCCTGGGGGTCGCGTCGACACAGGAGTTTTTCTTATCTGACCTTTTAACTATTGTTAATTAAATGGCTATTTTAAAATTTTTATCAAATGGGCTTTGGAAAAAAGGATGTTTGAGGGGGGGCTAGTTGCCCTCAGATAATTTTTGACTCTTAAAAAGTGAACTAGGACTTTCAATTTCCAATCAAATGAACCCTGAAGTTTTTACAAGCATCCCTTTCATAAGAACCATATATGCCCCCAGGACAACATTTACAACATCTACCCCCCAGGCCCTGGAGGGTTGTGTTGACACCAGAGTTTTTGTTATCTAATTTTTGAACAGTTTTCAAAGAACAGGCTATCTCAAAATTTTTAGTGGAGGGGCTTGGGGAAAAAGGGTGTGGGGGGGGGGACGCCATTTTTCCCCAAAAAACTTTCCATTTCCAATCAAATGAGCCCTCTCTGAAATTCATACAAGCATTTCTTCATAAAAACCATATAGGCCCCAGGGCATAACTTACAACGCCTGCCCCTGGAACCTGGGGGGTTGTGTTGACACCTGAGCGTTTATTATCTGACTTTTGAACAATTTTTAACTTGATGTTTGTCTCAAAATTTTTATTGGATGTGTTTGGGGACATGGTGTGTGTGGAAGGGGTGTCAGTTGCCCTTCAATCCCTTTTAACTGTTAAAAAGAGCACTGGCCATTTCAACTTCCAATCAAATGAGCCCTTTTTGAAGTTTCTACAACAATGTTTTCTATAAAAACCCTATAAGCCCCCTGGGCAAAAATTATAACCCTTACCCTGAGGGCTGTGGGGGGGATTTCGTCCTCGAAGACCTAATTTCCAGAACTTTCAACCACGGTGAACAAAATGACGATCTCAAAATTTTTATTGGATGTGTTTGGGGTAAAGGTGGGCGTGGGCAGGGGGGTAGTGGCCCTCCATTCACTTTTGAATTTCCACTCGAATGAGTCATTTTTGAAATTTCTACAACAAAGGATTCTATAAAAAAAACTTATTTGCCCCTCAGGGCATAACTTACACCCTGTGCCCTGAGGGCTGTGGGGGGAGTGTCCTCCTCAAAAACATAATATCTATCTGGAAAACAACTATGTATAACAAAATGACTATCTCAAAATTTTGATTGGATGTGTTTTGGGAAAAGGTGGGCGTGAGAGGGGGGTTAGTTGCCCTCCAATCACTTTTGAATTTCCAATCAAATGAGTCATTTTTGAAGTTCTACAACAAAGGATTCTATAAAAAAACCTTATATGCCCCCAGGGCAAAACTTAAAACCCGTGCCCACAGGGCTGTGGGGGGAGTGTCCTCCTCAAAACCATAATTTCTATCTGGAAATCAACTATGTAAAACAAAATGGCTGTCTCAAATTTTTGATTTGATGTGTTAGGGGAAATGGTGGGTGTTGAAGGGGTGTTAGTTACCTTCCAATCACTTTTGACCCTTAAAAAGGGCACTAGAACTCTCGATTACCAATCTGATGAGCCCCTTTGAAGTTTATAAAACAACCCCATCCATATGAAGTGCCTCTGGGAAAAAAATAAATAATAATAATTATAAATAATAAAACATTGGAGCCATATGGCCTTTACTATAGGCAACGCTATAGCGTTGTCTCTGATGTGGTTACTACCTACGATTATGACGTCATTCATCAAGATTGGCTATAAAAATGTAGTTTTAGTGGAAAAATTGATTTTATTTAAAAAAAACTTTTTAATTACTACTGGCACTAGATCTGGTAATTTCGTTTAAAATCAGCCATTGAACACCTCTCTGCAATATTCCAGTGCCAAGCTATCTGTGGAAAAGAAAAAAAAGATACCATTTAGGCAAAATGCTGTAGTAGCTGCCATTTTTCTTGATTTTAATGCTAGTATATTTCCCTTTTTCTTCAAGCCAAGGGAAAGTAAGTTTCCTATGTAATGGTTTCAAACAATTTGATTCTAATGGTGTATTTTTATTTTGATCTGATTTATTATTTTTTTTTTTTTTTGGAGTTATGGGTTGTTATATTTACTAACATTGGACGTGATTTTCTCTTAATATTTTGATAGCTACCGCTGGAACCCGTATAAACAAAACTTCTATTAATATCTACTTAACTAACATCATTTATGATGAACTTTATCGATCCTTTATGTAATTTTATTGCTGCTACATAAACTGCAATTGCTCCTTCCAAAATTAATATACGAATTTTCTAAGAAGTACGCCTCCGTATATTCACTGTGTTGTCGAACATTTTCCATTGCATCTATAAACTGTTCCGCAGTTGCCAATCCATACCTTGGAAGCTTTTCGTTAAACTGACAACATTTCTTTTGGATATTACTATGAAGCTTTGCCAAAGAATTTCTAGCCGACTTTTCAACAGCATCCGCTCTTTCAAAGAGAATTTTAATCTGTAATTTTGAATACTTTTCATGATCCCGATAAAACATGCGTAAAATGTTTCTCAATTTACAATGATCAGCCTTCATTTTTGCCATCTTCTTGTATTTCTGAATGTAATTTTTCCCTTTGTCCTTATGCGTTCTTCGGTACAACCTCGCAGAGAATTTAATTTTTTCATTATAGCTTTTGTCACCCCAGTATCTACCCATTATTCTGGTAGCAACTTTTTTCTTATGTTTGTTTCGGTAATCTTTATCGTTATCATACCGTTCCTTGCTCTTTTGTTTGGCTGTCTCAATTTTTGCATGTCTATAATCCTCATCGTTAACATAACAATCCTTGCTGTTTTGTTTGGCTCTCTCAATTTTCGCATCTCGATACGCCTTGTCGGTTGAATACCTTTGCTTTTCTCTTTTCAAGATGTTGTCTCTGTTTTTTGTATAGTAATGTTTTTTTAAATTACGTATAACTCTATTAGAACGCATCTTATTACAAAACAAGAAATAATATTCTAATCTAATTGAAACTTTTTAAGACTCGTATCATGTACCCATAACCTAACAAAAAATAAAACTAATTTTTAAATTTTCAGGTATTTTGTTAGTTTGAATTAAAAGATTAAAATTATTGCTCATATATCATAAATATTTTTGCAGTTTACATAATAACTTTAGCGATTCTAAACTGAAAAATGAAATATATTAAAAAATTGAATTTTTTGGTCTGAAAATACATAGTAAATTCCACATCGGGTAGTTAGAACCTAACTAAAAATAAAACTAATTTTAACATTTTCAGGTATTTTTCTAGCTTGAATTGAAATATTCAAACTATTGCTCGGATACCATGGATATTTTGCAGTTTACACAAGCTGCAAAGAACGCATAAGGGCAAAATTAAAAATTATATTCAGAAGTCCAAAAACATGGCAACAATGCTGGCTGATCTTAGTAAATTTAGAAAAATTTTACGAATTTTTTACCGGGATTACGAAAAATATTCAAAATTAAAGATTAAAATTATCTCTGAAAGAATGGATTTTGTTGAAAAGTCAGCTAGAGATGCTTTCGCAAAACTTCATAGTAATATCCAAAAAAAATGTTGCATGTTTAGTGAAAAGCTTCCAAGGTATGAACCGGCAACTGTGGAACAGTTTATAGATGTAATGGGAAATTTTATAGATCACTTTGAATATATGGAGGCATAATTGTTCTTTACTTAGTTTCAGCTTTAATTCGATGATCCAGACTTTATGTACTAACTACATCCAAAGACTATGACGTCATTGATTAATATTGTATATAAAAAATTAAGTTTTTCGTAAAAAAATTAATTAAAAAAAAATTAAGTACAAATAGCGCTAGATCTAGAGATTTCCTTTAAAATGAGCCATTGAACAACTCTCTACGATGTTCCAGTGCCAAGCTATCTGTGGAAAAGAAAGAAAGAAAAAAATATCCCGTTTGTGGAGAATAACGTGGTTAAAGTCAATTTTCTTGATTATCAAGCCAATATATTTTCTTTGTTATTCAAGCCGCAGGGCGGTAAGTTTCCTTTATAGGGGTTTCGGACAAGGCGGTTCTAATGGTGTACTTTTTGTTTTGATCTGACTCTGTTTTTAGGAGTTAGGGGTTTTTATATTTCTTAACATTGGACGTGATCGTCTCTTACTAGGTTGCTAGCTACCGCTGCAACCCGGATCTTTTAAATAGTAAGAGACGAAACTCAAACAATCAAGTAGCTAACTAAGTCCAATGTATGGAATGGTTTGTTATTTCAGTGATCTTCTTTTAATGAAAAAAAATATATATACTGTAATCTTAACTATAGTAAAGTTGCGTATGCAAGTTAGTATAGGGAAGAGTTTGATCTTTATTATACTGGAAACAAAGAAAAGAGAAGAAAATATCCCGTTTAGGCAGAATGTTGTAGTAGCTGCCACTTTTCTTGATTTTTTAGTACTGATTTTTTAACTTGCGTGTAGCTTGCTTTGATCTAACCATTATGTATTCATGAATGAGACCATTTACAGTTTTGACGTTTTTTATATAGTAATTATGACGTCACTGCATCAAAAATACAGTTTTTATTGGAAAAATTTATTCTCTTTTAGAAATAATTTATTTTAGTTACAAAAGGTTTTTAACCCAATTAATTTCCTTTAAAATGAGCTATTGAACAACCCTCTACGATGTTCCAGTGCCAAGCTATCTCTGGATACAAAAAAAGAAAAAAGAAAAAAAGAAAGAAAAAAATATCCCGTTTGGGGAGAATAACGTGGTTAAAGTCAATTTTCTTGATTTTCAAGCCAATATATTTCCCTTGCTGTTCAAGCCAAGGGACAGAAAGTTTCTTATACAGGGGTTTCGGACAAGGTGGTTATAATGGTGTACTTTTTGTTTTGATCTGACTCCTTTTTTTAGGAACTATGGGTTTTTATATTTCTTAACATTGGACGTGATCGTCTCTTACTAGGTTGCTAGCTACCACTGCAACCCGGATAGCTACCACTGCAACCCGGATTTACTAACCTATACTATAGTTAAGTGGCCTATATAATTTATTATAGGCAAGAGGTCGTTCTTCATTATTATATGAGACAATAATATGGAGATATTTACTTTAATTTTTAAATTATAAAATAATAAATTTTAAATGATATTAAAAAAAAATTTATTCCATGATACAAAAATAAAAAATAATTTTAGAATTTTCATGTATTTTTTTTTTTTAAATTAAAAAATTACTATTACTGATTAGTCATCATAAATATTTTTTCAGTTTACATAATAATTTTAGCGATTAAGCCAAAAAAGAAAATTTTGGTTCCAGGAGTTTCGGTTACTATTGAGACAAGTAGCTATTATTACTATAGAGTTCATTACATGGACTGTTTTATTGCTTCAAAATTCAAATATCTTTGAAAAGACTGCAGTATGAAAATACATCAAAAATGCAATTTTTTTGACAAAATTGATTCTACTTTAAAAAGTATTTTATTTTTAAATACAAAAGTGACTAGATGTTGCAATTTCCTTTAAAATGAGCTATTATACAGCTCTCTATGATTTTCCAGTGCCCAGCTAGCTGAGCAGAAAGAAAAAGCGGAAAGAAAAAAATATCCCGTTTGTGGAGAATAACGTGGTAAAAGTCAATTTTCTTGATTTTCAAGCCAATATATTTTCTTTGTTATTCAAGCCAAAGGGAGGTAAGTTTCCTTTATAGAGGATTCGGACAAGGCGGTTCTAATGGTGTACTTTTTGTTTTGATCTGACTCTTTTTTTAGGAGTTGGGGGGTTTTATATTTCTTGACATTGGAGGTGATCGTCTCTTACTAGGTTGCTAGCTACCGCTGCAACCCGGATTATAATCTTATTTTAGTTACTATGGGCTGGAAGTTTGTTCTTTACTGTAATTTGATTTATGTCTAATATTCATGTTAACATCTTTAATTCTCTGTCAATAACAAAGGTTCCTGGCTCAGAAGTAGAGCAATTGACTGCAGATCGATAGGTCACCGGTTCGAATCCGGTCGGACCCTTATTTTTCAGAAAATAATTATGGTTTAAAATCTATTAACTGGTCTTTTACCCTAAACAAGATTTTAATTTATGTCTAATATGAATCATTAAGGAAAATTCATCATCTATATAATGATTTCTTATAATGTTAATGTAATTTTATTTCTAGCTCTCTACAACGAGTTTAACAAGAATTGTATTTACTAAAAAAATCCCTTTGCAAGAATAAGAGAATGAATAAAGATTAAGTAGGGTATTGGGATCGATCTCACGACTCCAGAAAGAGTTAATTCTCTTACAATGCCATACCTAATTTAGTATAGCCAAGAGGTCGTTCTTTATTAAAACCTTGTCAGTTGAATACCTTTGCTTTTCTCTTTTCAAGATGTTGTCTCTGTTTTTTGTATAGTAATGTTTTTTTAAATTACGTATAACTCTATTAGAACGCATCTTATTACAAAACAAGAAATAATATTATTATCTAATTGAAACTTTTTAAGACTCGTATCATGTACCCATAACCTAACAAAAAATTAAACTAATTTTTAAATTTTCAGGTATTTTGTTAGTTTGAATTAAAAGATTAAAATTATTGCTCATATATCATAAATATTTTTGCCGTTTACATAATAACTTTAGCGATTCTAAACTGAAAAATGAAATATATTAAAAAATTGAATTTTTTGGTCTGAAAATACATAGTAAATTCCACATCGGGTAGTTAGAACCTAACTAAAAATAAAACTAATTTTAACATTTTCAGGTATTTTTCTAGCTTGAATTGAAATATTCAAACTATTGCTCGGATACCATGGATATTTTGCAGTTTACACAAGCTGCAAAGAACGCATAAGGGCAAAATTAAAAATTATATTCAGAAGTCCAAAAACATGGCAACAATGCTGGCGGATCTTAGTAAATTTAGAAAAATTTTACGAATTTTTTACCGGGATTACGAAAAATGTTCAAAATTAAAGATTAAAATTATCTCTGAAAGAATGGATTTTGTTGAAAAGTCAGCTAGAGATGCTTTCGCAAAACTTCATAGTAATATCCAAAAGAAATGTTGCATGTTTAGTGAAAAGCTTCCAAGGTATGAACCGGCAACTGTGGAACAGTTTATAGATGTAATGGGACATTTTATAGATCACTGTGAATATATGGAGGCATAATTGTTCTTTACTTAGTTTCAGCTTTAATTCGATGATCCAGACTTCATGTACTAACTACATCCAAAGACTATGACGTCATTGTTTAATATTGTATATAAAAAATTAAGTTTTTCGTAAAAAAAATTAATTAAAAAAAAATTAAGCACAAATAGCGCTAGATCTAGAGATTTCCTTTAAAGTGAGTCATTGAACAACTCTCTACGATGTTCCAGTGCCAAGCTATCTGTGGAAAAGAAAGAAAAAATATCCCGTTTGTGGAGAATAACGTGGTTAAAGTCAATTTTCTTGCTTATCAAGCCAATATATTTTCTTTGTTATTCAAGCCGCAGGGCGGTAAGTTTCCTTTATAAGGGTTTCAGACAAGGCGGTTCTAATGGTGTACTTTTTGTTTTGATCTGACTCTGTTTTTAGGAGTTAGGGGTTTTTATATTTCTTAACATTGGACGTGATCGTCTCTTACTAGGTTGCTAGCTACCGCTGCAACCCGGATCATCACGTCTTCAGAAACCAAAACATAATATCGTGTTTTTCTATTCACGTCATAACTCTAATATAAAGCTATGATGACATTCATTATTTATCTAGTAGGGTTTCAGACAAGGTAATTCTAATGATGTACTTTTGTTTTGATCTGACTCTATTTTTAGGAGTTTTGTTATATTTATTAGCATTGGACTGATCGTCTCTTACTAGGTTGCTAGCTACTGCTACTACCCAGATTCACATATATATTATTTATGAGAGGCAGCCTGGCCGAGTGGTCCAAGGCACTGGTTAGCCACCAGTCTCTTCGGAGGCGTGGGTTCAAATTTTACCGCTGGTATACGATTATGTTTGAAATACTGCAGTGTGAAAAGACATAAAAAATGCAGTTTTTGGTGGAAAAATTTATTCACTTTTAGAAATAATTTATTTTAGTTAGAAAAGGTTTTTAACCCAATTAATTTCCTTTAAAATGAGCCATTGAACAACTCTCTACGATGTTCCAGTGCCAAGCTATCTCTGGATACAAAAGAAAAAAAAAATATCCCGTTTAGGCAGAATGTTGTAGTAGCTGCCACTTTTTTTGATTTTCAAGCCAATACATTTCCCTTGCTGTTCAAGCCAAGGGACAGAAAGTTTCCTATACAGGGGTTTCGGACAAGGCGGTTCTAATGGTGTACTTTTTGTTTTGATCTGACTCCTCTGTTAGGAACTATGGGTTTTTATATTTCTTAACATTGGACGGGATCGTCTCTTACTAGGTTGCTAGCTACCGCTCCAACCCGGATAACTAAGTCCAATGTATGCAAAGGTTTGTTATAGTAATGATCTTCTTTTAATGTAATTTCGTAAGAAAAATGATTCTATTTAAAAATAATTTGTATTATAACTACAAAAAGTTTTTAACCCCATTAATTTGCTTTAAAATGAGCCATTAAACAACTCTCTACGATGTTCCAGTGCCAAGATATCTGTGGAATTACTAACCTATACTATAATTAAGTGGTGTATAAAATTTAGTATAGGCAAGAGGTCGTTCTTTATTATAAAATTTCGTAAGAAAAATGATTCTATTTAAAAATAATTTTTTTTATAACTACAAAAAGTTTTTAACCCCATTAATTTGCTTTAAAATGAGCCATTAAACAACTCTCTACGATGTTCCAGTGCCAAGCTATCTGTGGAATTACTAACCTATACTATAATTAAGTGGCGTATAGAATTTAGTATAGGCAAGAGGTCGTTCTTTATTATAATGCAGCTTGCTTGATTGAAACCATTATGTAATTATGAATGATTTACAGTTCTGACGCTTCTTATATAGTAATTATGACGTCACAAAGTAATGATTTTATTTCATGAGGACGTTATAGCGCAATGATATTATTTCATGACGTCTTCAGAAACAACAATATAAGGTCGTGTTTTTCTATTCACGTCATAGCTCTGATATAAAACAATGACGACATTCAATACTTATCTAGTAGGGTTTCAGTATGACGAATGCCCATGCTTTCTTGTGTCCCTGTAATTGATTTCACAATAATCCAAGCCGCCAAGGTAGAAATTAACCACTTTGTCAGTTGAAAATTTTAATGCTATATTATTTTCAAGGATATCAAAAAGAATTTGACATAATTCAATATCCGTCAGATAGAGCTTGCAGACATCAGGGTGACATTGCCAAGTAACCTGCTGCCCAATTTTTGGTTTTGAATGATTACTCAGATTGTTATAGGTGACTTCAGCCATCATAATTTCCTTTTCAGATCTAGATTCAGATAGTTTTCTAGATAGATCTAGATAGTTTTTATATTTCTTAACATTGGACGTGATCGTCTCTTACTAGGTTGCTAGCTACCGCTGCAACCCAGATTATTGCACCATACTCTAAAAAAGTTTACCGATGATAATGCTTCCACTAAAGCTAGAGCTACTACTTTTAATTAATATTTCAGATGCTATGAGCAAGCGTTCGTTCTTTATTATAATCAGTCCTTTATGTAAACTTTACTTACCTATACTATAGTTAAGTGGTCTATAAAATTTAGCATAGGCAAGAGGTCCCTCTTTATTTTAAAAAGCTTACCGCTGGTATACAATTTTGATTTATATACAAAAATCAAATACCTTTGAAAAGACTGCAGCATGAAAAGTCATCAAAAATGCAAGTTTTTTTGGAAAAATTTATTCTCTTTTAGAAATAATTGATTTTAGTTACTAATGATTTTTAACCCAAATAATTTCCTTTAAAATGAGCTATTGAACAATTCTCTACGATGTTTCAGTGCCAAGCTATCTGTGGAAAAGAAGAAGAAGAAGAAGAAGAAAGAAAAAATATCCCGTTTGTGGAAAAAAACGTGGTTAAAGTCAATTTTCTTTATTTTTAAGCCAGTATATTTTCTTTGTTATTCAAGCCAAAGGGCGGTAAGTTTCCTTTATAGGGGTTTCGAACAAAGCGGTTCTAATGGTGTGCTTTTTGTTTTGATCTGACTCTTTTTTAGGAGTTAGGGGTTTTTATATTTCTTAACATTGGGCGTAATCGTCTCTTACTATGTTGCTAGCTACCGCTGCAACCCGGATCATTCTTTACTATAAAATCCTTATATAAAATATTTAAGTTACTCTTGGCTAGAGTTTGTTCTTTATCATAAAATATTTTAAATAATTATGTGAGGCAGCGTGGCCGATTGGTTTAAGGCACTGGCGTTAGCCAACCGTCACTTCAGAGGCATTGGTTCGAATTTCACCGCTGACAATATTTCAGACCAAAGAAAAAAAATTATTTGTTTGAGTCATAAATTATATTCTTATTTTATTTGCTATGGGCTGAAGTTCGTTCTTTACTGTATTACTATGGGAGAGAGATCGTTTTTTACTGTAAACCACTGTTTCCGCATTACAAACAGGAAAAAGCCTACGGCTTTTTCTTCTTTGAAATAGTAAAAGACGAACCCCAAAAACTTAAGTTTCTAGCTAAGTTCAATGTATGTAATGGTTCGTTATTGTAATGATCTTCTTTTAATGTAATTTTGTGAGAAAAATTATCCTATTTTAAAAATAATTTATTTTTTAAATGAAAAAGGTTTTTAACCCCATTTATCTTGTTTAAAATCAGCCATTAAACAACTCTCTACGATGTTCCAGTGCCAAGCTATCTGTGGAATTACTAACCTATGCTATAAATAAGTAGTGTATAAAATTTAGTATAGGCAAGAGGTCGTTCTTTATTATAAAACAAAATTAAAATTTCTCAAGGTACTAAAAATGATTTATTTTAATTAGAAGAAGTTTTAAATCCATGAATTTCCTTTAAAATGAGCCATTGAACAATCCTCTACGATGTTCCAGAACCAATCTATCTGTTGAATTACTAACCTATACTATAAATAAGTGGCGTATAAAATTTAGTATATGCAAGAGGTCGTTCTTTATTATAATTACTAGGTTGCTAGCTATCGCTGCAACCCGGAAAAAAAACACATTGTGCCCACATCGTTCTTTACTCAGGCAGTGCTAGCGCACTGCCTATGATAATAAACTGATTACACACAGGAAAAAGCCTACGGCTTTTTCTTCTTTTAAATAGTAAGAGACGAGTCTCAAATAATCAAGTAGCAAGCTAATTCCAAAGGTATTCAATTTTTGTTATTCCAATGATCGTTTTTATTGTAACTAGGTTTCAGCCATCTCTATAGCCATGATACTATTGGAAATTACATAATCCTTATTTATGTTTTAGTTAACATGGGCAAGGTGTCGTTCTTTATTGTATCAGGCTGAATATCTGCATTTGCTTGCACATCAACAGGTAGATATACTATTCTCCCCTTAAGAGCGTCAACAAGTTCTGTTCTAGGTCTCTTCAATGCAGTTACTTGCCCTAATCTGATGATCGTAAGACAAGGCATTACAAATCGAATCATTGCCATTTCAAAATTATTTAAACACTTTATACATTCCGGTGTACAGTCTATATAAAGATTATTTAATACTGATCGGACATTCTCCTGACTTTTCAACATTTTCCCAGCACAGTAATCACAGACAGAGAATGAATCTATGACATCCTCTTTCCAACCTGTACATTGAATTAGTTGTTCTCTGTCATCTTTGGGTATGTCCTGTTGTAGGTGTTCTAAAATCGTGGCCATCATTACATCAAAACCTTTCTTATTTGAAAGGGATCTTAGACTCTTCAATCGGTATTTTGTCTTTATCTGCTCACAACTGTCACAATGCATTGTGGGGTATACATCCCTAATGTTAGCTACCTTATCAAGGCTCTCGCCAAATAATTTTATTATTGTATTTTCATCCACAGAAACTCTAATATTGCTATCACCGTAAATGAAGTCTTGACTATTATTACGACAGAGTCTACTTGACACTTCTTCTATGTAATGACTTAGTTCCTTGTACGAGCCCTCGACTTTTAGTAGATTAATATGTTGTATAATCTTACATTTTGATACTGCCTTATATACGCTATTAATGAAACAGTTCAAGACAGGAAAATGTGGAGCTAGTGCCCTTAGAGAACGCAAATAGCTCTGACATCCCTCATTTGGGCTTCAGTATAACGAATGCCCATGCTTTCTTGTGTCCCTGTAATTGATTTAACAATAAACCAAGCAGCCAAGGTAGAAATTAACCACTTTGTCAGTTGAAAATTTTAATGCTATATTATTTTCAAGGATATCAAAAAGAATTTGACATAATTCAATATCCGTCGGATAGAGCTTGCAGATATCAGGGTGACATTGCCAAGTAACCTGCTGCCCAATTTTTGGTTTTGAATGATTACTCAGATTGTTATAGGTGACTTCAGCCATCATAATTTCCTTTTCAGATCTAGATTCAGAGCATTCTTCAATAGTTGTCTCGTACTTTTCAGGACAGTTTGTTCTACTACACAGAGAATTTTTTGCCAAATATTCAGTAGAACTAAAAGAACTGTTTAAAACACAGTTAGAAATGCTTTTTTCTTGAGTCGGTGTTCCAGGAATTTGTTCTAAATCATTAGTTTTACAAACACATTTACTAATAACCATAACAGGCTCGTTTTCGCCATAATTGAAAAACATTGCTTTTCCTTCGCTGTTGATAGGTATGCTTGTATATATGTTTTTATTGCTGCTACATAAACTGCAATTGCTCCTTCCAAAATTAATATACGAATTTTCAAAGAAGTACGCCTCCGTATATTCACTGTGTTGTCGAACATTTTATATTGCATCTGTAAACTGTTCCGCAGCTGCCAATCCATACCTTGGAAGCTTTTGATTAAACTGACAACATTTCTTTTGGATATTACTATAAAGCTTTGCCAAGGAATTTCTAGTCGACTTTTCAACAGCATCCGCTCTTTCAAAGAGAATTTTAATCTGTAATTTTGAATACTTTTCGTGATCCCGATAAAACATGCGCAAAATGATTCTCAATTTACAAAGATCAGCCTGCATTTTTGCCATCTTCTTGTATTTCTGAATGTAATTTTTCCCTTTGTCCTTATGCGTTCTTTGGTACAACCTCGCAGAGAATTTAATTTTTTCCATATAGATTTTGTCAGCCCAGTAACGCTCCTTGATCTTTTGGTTGGCTGTCTCAATTTTTGTTTCTCGATACACCTGGACGGTTGAATACCTTTGCTTTTGGTTTTTCTTATAATTGATGCGGTAATCTTCATCATTGTGATAACTCTCCTTGATCTTTTGTTTGGCTGTCTCAATTTTTACTTCTCGATGCGCCTGGTCGGTTGAATATTTTTGCTTTTCTCTTTTCAAGATACTATCTCTGTTGTTTGTGTAGTACTGTTTTTTCAAATTGCGTATAGCTTGCTTCGATCTAACCATTATTCTAATCAAGACTGAGAAAATTTACATCTTTGTTGTTCTTAAGTAGTAATTATGACGTCACGGCGTAATGATTTTTCTATTCACGTCATAGCTCTAATCTAATGTAAAGCTATGACGACATTCATTATTTATCTAGTAGGGTTTCAGACAAGGTAGTTTCAATGATGTACTTTCGTTTTGATCTTACTCTATTTTTAGGAGTTTTGTTATATTTCTTAGCATGGGACTGATTGTCTCTTACTAGGTTGCTAGCTACTGCTGCAACCCAAATTCACATATATATTTATTTATGAGAAGCAGCCTGGCCGAGTGGTCCAAGACACTGGTGTTAGCCAGCAGTCTCTTCGGAGGCGTGGGTTCAAATCTTACCGCTGGTATACGATTATGTTTGAAAGACTGCAGTGTGAAAATACATCAAAAATGCAGTTTTTGGTGGAAAAATTTATTCTCTTTTAGAAATAATTTATTTTAGTTACTATAGATTTTTAACCCAATTAATTTCCTTTAAAATGAGCTATTGAACAACCCTCTACGATGTTCTAGTGCCAAGCTATCTGTGGAAAAGAAAAAAAAAGAAAAAAGAAAAAAGAAAAAAGAAAAAAATATGCCGTTTGTGGAGAATAACATGGTTAAAGTCAATTTTCTTGATTTTAAAGCCAATATATTTACCTTGCTGTTCAAGCCAATGGACAGAAAGTTTACTATAAAGGGGTTTCGGACAAGGCGGTTCTAATGGTGTACTTTTTGTTTTGATCTGGCTCCTTTGTTAGGAACTATGGGTTTTTATATTTCTTAACATTGGACGTGATCGTCTCTTACTAGGTTGCTAGCTACCGCTACAACCCAGATATCTTAACATTGGACGTGATCGTCTCTTACTAGGTTGCTAGCTACGGCGCCAACCCGGATTCAGTAATAACAACAGAATGTCGTATTTTTCTATTCACATCCTAACCATGACGACATTCGTTCTTTATCTAGTAGGGTTTCAGACAATGTGGTTCTAATAATGTACCTTTGTTTTGATCTGACTAAATTTTTAGGAGTTCTGGGTTTTAATACTTCTTAGAATTGGACTGCTCGTCTCTTACTAGGTTTCTAGCTACTGCTGCAACCCGTATTCACATATATAGTTATGAGAGGAAGCGTGGCCGAGTGGTCCAAGGCAACGGTGTTAGCCACCAGTCTCTTCGGAGGCGTGGGTTCAAATATTACCTTTGGTATACGATTATGATTTATGTACAAAAATCAAATATGTTGTAAAAGACTGCAGTATGAAAAGGCATCAAAAATGAAGTTTTTAGTGGAAAAATTTATTCTCTTTCAGAAATGATTTATTTTAGTTACGAAAGATTTTTAACTCAATTAATTTCCTTTAAAATGAGCCATCGAACAACTCTCTGATGTTTCAGTGCCAAGCTATCTGTGGAAAAGAAAGAAGAAAGAAAAAAAAATATCCCGTTTAGGCAGAGTGTTGTAGTAGCCACCACTTTTCTTGATTTTCAAGCCAATATATTTCCCTTGCTGTTCAAGCCAAGGAACATAAGGTTTCCTATACAGGGATTTAGGACAAGGCGGTTCTAATGGTGTACTTTTTGTTTTGATCTGACTTTTGTTTAGGATTTATGGGTTTTTACATTGGACGTGATAGTCTATTACTAGGTTGCAACCTACCGCTGCAACCCAGATCAGATATCTTTGAAAAGACTGCCGTATGAAAAGACATTAAAAATGCAGTTTTTAGTGGAAAACTTTACTCTCTTTTAGAAATAATTTATTTTAGTTAAAAAAGATTTTTAACCCAATTAATTTCCTTTAAAGTGAGCCATTGAACAGCTCTCTACGATGTTCCAGTGCCAAGCTATCTGTGAAAAAGAGAGAAGAAAAAAAATATGCCGTTTAGGCAGAATGTTTTAGTAGCCGCAGCTTTTCTTGATTTTCAAGCCAATATATTTCCTTTGCTTTTCAAGCCAAGTGACAGAAATTTTCCTACATTAGGGTTTTGGAAAAGGCGGTTCTAATGATGTACTTTTTGTTTTGATTTGACTTTTTTTTAGGAATTATTGGTTTTTCAATTTCATAACATTGGAATTGATCGTCTCTTACTAGGTTGCTAGCTACCGCTGCAACCCGGAACGTTCTATTTTAAAAATAATTTATTTAAGTTACAAAAGTTGTTCAACCCCATTAAGTTTTTTTAAAATGGGCCATTGAACAACTCGTTACGGTTTTCCAGTGCCAAGTTATCTGTGGAAAAGAAAAAAAAACAAAAAAAAGAAAAAAAAGATGCCACTTAAGCAGAATGCTGTAGTAGCTGCCACTTGTCTTGATTTTCAAGACAATATATTTCCCCATTAATTTCCTTTAAAGTGAGCCATTGAACAACTCTCTACAATGTTCCAGTTCCAAGCTATCTGTGAAAAAGAGAGAAGAAAAAAATATGCCGTTTAGGCAGAATGTTTTAGTAGCCGCAACTTTTCTTGATTTTCAAGCCAATATATTTCCTTTGCTGTTCAAGCCAAGTGACAGAAATTTTCCTATATTAGGGTTTTGGAGAAGGCGGTTCTAATGGTGTACTTTTTGTTTTGATTTGACTTTTTTTTAGGAATTATTGGTTTTTATATTTCATAACATTGGAATTGATCGTCTCTTACTAAGTTGCTAGCTACCGCTGCAACCCGGAACGTTCTGTTTCAAAAATATTTTATTTAAGTTACAAAAGGTTTTTAACCCCATTAATTTCCTTTAAAATGAGCCATTAAACAACTCGCTACGATGCTCCAGTGCCAAGTTATCTGTGGAAAAGAAAAAAAAACAAAAAAACAAAAAAAAGATGCCGCTTAAGCAGAATGCTGTAGTAGCTGCCAATTGTCTTGATTTTCAAGGCAATATATTTCCCCATTAATTTCCTTTAAAATGAGCCATTGAACAACTCGCTACGATGTTCCAGTGCCAAGTTATCTGTGGAAAAGAAAAAAAAATGAAAAAAGAAAAAAAAGATGCCGCTTAAGCAGAATGCTGTAGTAGCTGCCAATTGTCTTGATTTTCAAGGCAATATATTTCCCTTGCTGCTCAAGCCAAGGGACAGAAAGTTTTCTTAACAGGTATTTCGGAAAAGGCGATTCTAATGGTGTACTTTTTGTTTTGATCTAACTTTTTTTAGGAGTTATGGGTTTTTATATTTTTTAACATTGGACGTGATGGCCTCTTACTAGGTTGCTAGCCACCGCTGCAACCCGGATTACAAACAGGTAAAAGCCTATGGCTTTTTCTTAATTGGAATAGTAAGACCCGACCTGGCTAAAATCTACGATTATGACATCATTGATCAATCTTTAACCTGAAATTAAAATCTCATTTTAGTTACTATGGGCTGGAAGTTCGTTCTTTACTGTAAAAAAGAAAAAATATCCCGTTTAGCCAGAATATTGTAGTAGCTGCCACTTTTTTTGATTTTCAAGCCAATATATTTCCCTTGCTGTTCAAGCCAAGGGACAGAAAGTTTTGTATACAGCGGTTTCGGACAAGGCGGTTCTAATGGTGTA
This sequence comes from Artemia sp. Qi Xiang Cuo, assembly GCF_049724085.1. Lineage (NCBI taxonomy): Eukaryota > Metazoa > Arthropoda > Branchiopoda > Anostraca > Artemiidae > Artemia > Artemia sp. Qi Xiang Cuo. Next base: position 11,091,429 of record NC_142804.1, read on the forward strand.
CTTTTTGTTTTGATCTGACTATTTTTTTAGGAACTATGGGTTTTTATATTTCTTAACGTTGGACGTGATCGTCTCTTACTAGGTTGCCAGCTACCGCTGCAACCTGGATATTTAAAAAAAATAATTGACAAATGCCATTTATGATGAACTACATCGGTCCTTTATAGAATCGTTCTTTATTGTAACAACTTTTCAAAACATGTTTGTATTATCTTCACTTTTAATTACTACTTTTATGTAATCTCCTTCATTAGTAAGAAAAGTCACACTCTGTGTTCTAAACATCCTGATTACAAACAGGAAAAAGCCTACGACTTTTTCTTCTTTGAAATAGTAAGAGACGAACCTAAGACAATCAGGTAGCTAAACAAAGTCCAATGTATGCAATAGTTTGTTATTCCAATGATCGTCCTTTAACGTACTATGTTGCTAGATACCGCTGCAACCCGGAAAACAGGAAAAGCCTACGGCTTTTTCTTCTTTAAAATTGTAATAGACGAACCTCCAATGATCAATTAGCCAACTTATTCCAATGTATGCAATGGTTTTTTATTCCAATGATCGTCTTTCAATTTAACTATTTCATTTTTTACTATGAGGCGTGATCGTCTCTTACTAGGTTCTAGCTACCGCCTCAACCCGAATAGGTTGTATGCTACTATTGCAACCCGGATTCCAGTTACTATGGGCTATAGCTCGTTCTTTAATGTAATGCAGCCCAAATTCACATATATATTTATTTATGAGAGGCAGCCTGGCCGAGCGGTCCAAGGCACTGGTGTTAGCCACCAGTCTCTTCGGAGGCGTGGGTTCAAATCTTACCGCTGGTATGCGACTAAGTTTGACAGACTGCAGTGTGAAAAGACATTGAAAATGCAGTTTTTGGTGGAAAAATTTATTCTCTTTTAGAAATAATTTATTTTAGTTACAATAGGTTTTTAACCCAATTAATTTCCTTTAAAATGAGCTATTGAACAACCCTCTACGATGTTCCAGTGCCAAGCTATCTCTGGATACAAAATAAGAGAAAAAAAGAAAAAAATATTCCGTTTAGGCAGAATATTGTAATAGCTGCCACTTTTCTTGATTTTCAAGCCAATATATTTTCTTTTTTATTCAAGCCAAGGGACAGAAAGTTTCCTATAAAGGGGTACTCATAATCATTTTTCAGCCTGTCTTCGGTGTCACCATTTAAAATCTGTTTTTTTGCGTCTAACAAATCCTCCATAGCATCTGCTGCTCTGTCAATGACTCCTCCCTGAATTGCATTTTCTGGGTCATCTTCAATGTTTTCATCAATATTTTCTGCCTTCAGAATTTCTTTTGCACGTTCTTGGACCCTTTCTTCAAATTCTATATCGCTTTTCCTCTTAACAACAAATTTTTTATGGTAAGCTACCATGTCGGGATAGTTTACACTTTCAACACAGTAGGTTTTGTAGTTGCTATTTCCACTGACTACTAGTTCATTTTTATTTCTCCAAGGTTTAAACAATTTTAAAAGATCTCCATAATAAGCATTTTTCTTCTCGTCAGTTTCAAATGGGTTTACCTTTCTGTGCTGTATGATATACGGTTTAAAAAGCCTTTTTCTGAGGTAGAAGAACCCGTCAGTTAACATCATATTATCATCAGTACCATTACGCTCCCGTTCATACCAAGACAATAACTGAAAGAGACTGATATTTTCCATATGTTCCGGTCTTTTAGGGTAGATATCAATAACCCAGTGGGCAATGTACAAATCACTACTCTGTGGACCGTTTTTAGCAAGCTTTTCAAGCTCCTCATACCTTCTCAGTGTCCTCTTTACCTCGCTCTTTTTCGCAAGGTCAATATATCTAAATTGCCTAGAAATACTATTCAATTTAGTACCAAGAAGCCTATCAGCAGCTTCAACTGCTCCAACTTGACGGGTCTTTATGGACTTCAACAAGTAGGACATAGTTCGTTGACCAAGACTTTTGCATGCATTATTTACTTCCTCCTACATTGCTTCTATTTCGACACTCTCTGCTTTTGTCATGTAATCGGTAATGTAATATGGTAATTTAGAGCCCAAACGGCCAATATATTGAACATCAATGTTTGCTTGATTAGCAATAAGTAACGCAGGAGAATAGTCATTTATATAACGCTCGTCATCTCTTCGAAGCAGATGATATATTCTTTTTCTTGGCTTTTTACGGTTTGTACCATGAGCCACGCAGTCAAGGATGTCATATAATTCTGTTCGTTCCTTTGTAGGACGAGGAAAGCCAAACTTACAATACGTAACCCATCTTCCTCTTTTTCTCTTATACTTTCTTTGAAAGTATTTATTACAGCGGTGCACTTGATGGTCTTTGACCAGTTTGTGAAAAGTGGGACTAGTCAATCTATTTGGTATTTCACAAGTTATAATACTATTGATATACTAAATCACTTCAGACGCTGTTGATTTCCCAATAATAGGAGCATCTTCAATCCACAACACACAGTGTACATGAGGCGCACCTCGTTTCTGATACTCGATACGCCAGAAATGATCCTTAATTTTACCAAACAAAGGATTTGTCTTTGAACAAATTAGCTCATTAAATATAGTTGTCCATTTTTTGTCAAAGTGCATGGAAACTGCAATTGGATCTAGACACGTCAACTCTGCGGGGGTCATTGTTGCCATACCAGGTAAGTTCTTATGGACAGTCCGTAAATATTCAATAAATTCAGGAGAGTACCGCTCAGCACATGTAACTGTCAGAAACAAATTAGGTGGACCCAATTGCTCAATCATTGACTTTACTTTATAGGAAAGAGATTGAAAATACTGCTGAGATCCTCTGATTTTTGATTGAACAGAAAACAAAGTCGCTTCCACCTCTCCATCATGGGAATGAAGCCTGTCTATAAATTGACGAGCATTTTGATTTGGTTTCACAGTCCGCAACATATGACCGACGCTATTACACATGTAAGAGAATTCTTGCAATTGCAAGCTGTGAAAAAGAAACTGTTTGTCAAGACGAAGCTTAGTATGTCAGCTAGGAAGCCTTGATTTAAAATATTCTGCATTCCTAATCTGAAATGGTCTTGCCTTGTCACGCAAGCCATATTTGCCTTTCGGGAAAAGATTTGGAAACACTTTTAGATCAAGCTCTTTCTGAAATAAGTCTTCGCTCTCACCTTTTAGTTTCTTAATTTGAAATTGGTCAGTACCAAGATCTTTCATCTGCTTAAAATCTTCAATGAAGTCTTTTGCTACTGCTGAATTGAGAGGCTGGACAGAAAAATGTTCAACCAATGTAGATTTTGCGCTTTCTGTCAGTTTCTGAAGGATTGCAGCTTCCGGTATTTCAGGTAAATTATCAACACCAACCGCTTTTTCAGCAAGACGTGCTTCAAGTATTTTATTTAAATCTTCTAGGGTGTATGCATGTATTGTTTTATAGAGACTGTTGTTCTCTCTTAACCACAACAGTGCTTCATGGACTTTTCTCAGATCTATTAGTGCAGTCCAAACATTCTTGTTGTAAGTAGGATGACCATTGACAGTGACTACAAAACTATCAATGTTAAGAAGTTTTTCAGGCTGAATATCTGCATTTGCTTGCATATCAACAGGTAGATATACTATTCTCCCCTTAAGAGCGTCAACAAGTTCTGTTCTAGGTCTCTTCAATGCAGTTACTTGCCCTAATCTGACGATTGTAAGACAAGGCATTACAAATCGAATCATTGCCATTTCAAATATATTTAAATACTTTATACATTCCGGTGTACAGTCTATATGAAGGTTATTTAATACTGATCGGACATTCTCCTGACTTTTCAACATTTTCCCAGTACAGTAATCACAGACAAAGAATGAATCTATGACATCCTCTTTCCAACCTGTACATTGAATTAGTTGTTCTCTGTCATCTTTGGGTATGTCCTGCTGTAGGTGTTCTAAAATCATGGCCATCATTACATCAAAACCTTTCCTATTTGAAAGGGATCTTAGACTCTTCAATTGGTATTTTGTCTTTATCTGCTCACAACTGTCACAATGCATTGTGGGGTATACATCCCTGATGTTATCTACCTTATCAAGGCTCTCACCAAATAGTTTTATTATTGTATTTTCATCCATAGAAACTCTAATATTGCTATCACCGTAAAGGAAGTCTTGACTGTTATTACGACAGAGTCTACTTGACACTTCTTCAATGTAATGACTTAGTTCCTTGTACGAACCCTCGACTTTTAGCAGATAAATATGTTGTATAATTTTACATTTTGATACTGCCTTATATACGCTATTAATGAAACAGTTCAAGACAGGAAAATGTGGAGCTAGTGCCCTTAGAGAATGCAAATAGCTCTGACATCCCTCATTTGGGCTACAGTATAAAGAATGCCCATGCTTTCTTGTGTCCCTGTAATTGATTTCACAATAATCCAAGCCACCAAGGTAGAAATTAACCACTTTGTCAGTTGAAAATTTTAGTGCTATATTATTTTCAAGGATATCAAAAAGAATTTGACATAATTCAATATCCATCGAATAAAGCTTGCAGATATCAGGGTGACATTGCCAAGTAACCTGCTGCCCAATTTTTGGTTTTGAATGTTTACTCAGATTGTTATAGGTGACTTCAGCCATCATAATTTCCTTGTCAGATGTAGTTCTAGAGCATTTTTCAATAGTTGTCTCGTACTTTTCAGGACAGTTTGTTCTACTGCACAGAGAATTTTTTGCAAAATATTCAGTAGAACTAAACGAACTGTTTAAAACACAGTTAGAAATGCTTTTTTCTTGAGTCGGTGTTCCAGGAATTTGTTCTAAATCATTAGTCTTACAAACACATTTACTAATAACCCTAACAGGCTCGTTTTCGCCATAATTGAAAAACATTGCTTTTCCTTCGCTGTTGATAGGTATGCTTGTATATATATTTTTATTTCTGCTACATAAACTGCATTTGCTCCTTCCAAAATTAATATACGAATTTTCTAAGAAGTACGCCTCCGTATATTCACTGTGTTGTCAAACATTTTCCATTGCATCTATAAACTGTTCCGCAGTTGCCAATCCATACCTTGGAAGCTTTTCGTTAAACTGACAACATTTCTTTTGGATATCACTATGAAGCTTTGCAAAGGAATTTCTAGCCGACTTTTCAACAGCATCCGCTCTTTCAAAGAGAATTTTAATCTGTAATTTTGAATACTTTTCGTGATCCCGATAAAACATGCGTAAAATTTTTCTCAATTTACAAAGATCAGCCTGCATTTTTGCCATCTTCTTGTATTTCTGAATGTAATTTTTCCCTCTGTCCTTATGCGTTCTTCGGTACAACCTCGCATTATAGATTTTATCAACCCAGTAACGCTCCTTGATCTTTTGTTTGGCTGTCTCAATTTTTGCTTCTCGATACACCTGGACGGTTGAATACCTTTGCTTTTGGTTTTCCTTATATTTGATGCGGTAATCTTCATCATTGTGATAACTCTCCTTGATCTTTTGTTTGGCTGTCTCAATTTTTGCATGTCTATAATCTTCATCATTGTGATAACACATCTTGCTGTTTTGTTTTGCTCTCTCAATTATTACTTCTCGATACGCCTGGTCGGTTGAATACCTTTGTTTTGCTCTCTCAATTATTACTTCTCGATACGCCTGGTCGGTTGAATACCTTTGTTTTGCTCTCTCAATTATTACTTCTCGATACGCCTGGTCAGTTGAATACCTTTGTTTTGCTCTCTCAATTTTTACTTCTCGATGCGCCTGGTCGGTTGAATATTTTTGCTTTTCTCTTTTCAAGATACTATCTCTGTTGTTTGTGTAGTATTGTTTTTTCAAAATTGCGTATAGCTTGCTTCGATCTAACCATTATTCTAATCAAGACTGAGAGAATTTACATCTTTGATGTTCTTAAGTAGTAATTATGACGTCATGGCGTAATCATTTTATTGACGTCATGGCGCAATGATATTATTTCATGACGTCATCAGAAACAACAATATAATTTCATGTTTTTCTATTCACGTCATAGCTCTAATATAAAGCTCTGACGACATTCATTATTTATCTAGTAGGATTTCAGACAAGGTAGTTTCAATGATGTACTTTTGTTTTGATCTTACTCTATTTTTAGGAGTTTTGTTATATTTCTTAGCATGGGACTGACTGTCTCTTACTAGGTTGCTAGCTACGGCTGAAACCCAAATTCATTTATATATTTATTTATGAGAGGCTGCCTGGCCGAGTGGTCCAAGACACTGGTGTTAGCCACCAGTCTCTTCGGAGGCGTGGGTTCAAATCTTACCGCTGGTATACGACTATATTTGAAAGACTGCAGTGTGAAAAGACATCAAAAATGCAGTTTTTGGTGGAAATATTTATTCTCTTTTAGAAACAATTTATTTTAGTTACTATAGATTTTTAACCCAATTAATTTCCTTAAAAATGAGCTCTTGAACAACCCTCTACGATATTCCAGTGCCAAGCTATCTGTGGAAAAGAAAAAAAAAAGAAAAAAAATATCCCGCTAGGGGAGAATAACGTGGTTAAAGTCAATTTTCTTGATTTTCAAGCCAATATATTTCCTTTGCTGTTTAATCCAAGGGACAGAAAGTTTCCTATACAGGGGTTTCGACAAGGCGGTTCTAATGGTGTACTTTTTGTTTTGATCGGACTCCTTTGTTAGGAACTATGAGTTTTGCTCTCTGAATTTTTTCTTCTTGATGCGCCTGGTCGGTTGAATATTTTTGCTTTTCTCTTTTCAAGATACTATCTCTGTTGTTTGCGTAGTATTGTTTTTTCAAAATTGCGTATAGCTTGCTTCGATCTAACCATTATTCTAATCAAGACTGAGAGAATTTACATCTTTGTTGATCTTAAGTAGTAATTATGACGTCATGGCGTAATCATTTTATTGACGTCATGGCGCAATGATATTATTTCATGACGTCATCAGAAACAACAATATAATTTCGTGTTTTTCTATCCACGTCATAGCTCTAATATAAAGCTATGACGACATTCATTATTTATCTAGTAGGATTTCAGACAAGGTAGTTTCAATGATGTACTTTCGTTTTGATCTTACTCTATTTTTAGGAGTTTTGTTATATTTCTTAGCATGGGACTGACTGTCTCTTACTAGGTTGCTAGCTACTGCTGCAACCTAAATTCACATATATATTTATTTATGAGAGGCTGCCTGGCCGAGTGGTCCAAGACACTGGTGTTAGCCACCAGTCTCTTCGGAGGCGTGGGTTCAAATCTTACCGCTGGTATACGATTATGTTTGAAAGACTGCAGTGTGAAAAGACATCAAAAACGCAGTTTTTGGTGGAAATATTTATTCTCTTTTAGAAACAATTTATTTTAGTTACTATAGATTTTTAACCCAATTAATTTCCTTAAAAATGAGCTCTTGAACAACCCTCTACGATGTTCCAGTGCCAAGCTATCTGTGGAAAAGAAAAAAAAAGAAAAAAGAAAAAAAATATCCCGTTAGGGGATAATAACGTGGTTAAAGTCAATTTTCTTGATTTTCAAGCCAATATATTTCCTTTGCTGTTTAATCCAAGGGACAGAAAGTTTCCTATACAGGGGTTTCGGACAAGGCGGTTCTAATGGTGTACTTTTTGTTTTGATCGGACTCCTTTGTTAGGAACTATGAGTTTTCATATTTCTTAACATTGGACGCGATCGTCTTTTACTAGGTTGCTAGCTACCGCTGCAACCCGGATTTTTATATTTCTTAACATTGGACGTGATCGTCCCTTACTAGGTTGCTAGTTACCACTGCAACCCGGAGGTAAAACTAGCAAAACATTTTTTAAGCCTGATGAAGATTTAACTAATGTGTCAAAAGTAAGGTTGCAAGTCGACAATTTTGCTTTGGCCTTATTATAATTGGTATGGTGAAATAATAATATGCATATGGCTCTTAAATCATACTTCTTTATGGTTCCATATGGTCTAGTGGCTAGGATAGTTAACTTTCACTTAATAGACTTGGGTTCGATTCCCGGTGTGGGAAGATTTTTAACTCTATAATCTTCGAACATTTGAACCTTTTATAATTTATAATGATGTAAAATATAAATGCTGTAATCTTAACTATAGTGAAGTTGCGTATGCAAGTTAGTATAGGGAAGAGTTCGATCTTTATTATAACGCTGCAACCCGGATGGACGTGATCGTCTCTTACTAGGTTGCTAGTTACCGCTGCAACCCGGATGCAACCCGGATCTTCTTATAAATAGAAAGAAACGAACTTTAACAATCAAGTAGATAACTAAATTGAATGCATACAATGATTTGTTATTCCAATGATCGTCTTTTAATATAATTCAGTTTCTTTGAGCCTGAGTTCGTTTTTTTACTGTAAATACAAAAAGAAAAAGGCCTACGGCTTTTTCTTCGTTTAAATAGTAAGAGATGAAACTCAAAAATACAAGTAGCTAACTAAGTCCAATGTATAGAATGGTTTGTTATTTCAGTGATCGTCTTTTAATGTAATCTCAATTATTACTTCTCGATACGCCTGGTCGGTTGAATACCTTTGTTTTGCTCTCTCAATTATTACTTCTCGATACACCTGGTCGGTTGAATACCTTTGCTTTTTTCTTTTAAAGTTACTATCTCTGTTGTTTGTGTAGTACTCATTCTTCAACTTGCGTATAGCCTGCTTTGATCTAACCATTATTATAATCAAGAATGAGAGAATTTTCAGTTTTGACTTTCCTTATATACTAATTATGACGTCACTCTATTCACGTCATAGCTCTAATATAAAACTATGATGATCTTATATAGTAATTATGACGTCACTGCATCAAAAATACAGTTTTTATTGGAAAAATTTATTCTCTTTTAGAAATAATTTATTTTAGTTACTATAGATTTTTAACCCAATTAATTTCCTTTAAAATGAGCTATTGAACAACCCTCTACGATGTTCCAGTGCCAAGCTATCTCTGGATACAAAAAAAGAAAAAAATATCCCTTTTGGGGAGAATAACGTGGTTAAAGTCAATTTTCTTGATTTTCAAGCCAATATATTTCCCTTGCTGTTCAAGCCAAGGGACAGAAAGTTTCCTATAAAGGGGTTTCGGACAAGGCGGTTCTAATGGTGTACTTTTTGTTTTGATCTGACTCCTATTTTAGGAGCTATGGGTTTTTATATTTCTTAACATTGGACGTGATCGTCTCTTACTAGGTTGCTAGCTACCGCTGCAACCCGGATAATAAAAAAATATCCCGTTTAGGCAGAATGTTGTAGTAGCTGCTACTTTTCTTTGATTTTCAAGCCAATATATTTCCCTTGCTTTCAGATAAGGCGGTTCTAATGGTGTAATTTTTGTTTTTATCTGACTCCTTTTTTAGGAGCTATGGGTTTTTTATTTCTTAACATTGCTAAGAAATTGCCAGATTACATTGCTGGATAACATTGCCGGATTATTTCATGACGTCTTGAGAAACAACAAGATAATTTCGTGTTTTTCTATTCACGTAATAGCTCTAATATAAAACTATGATGACATTCATTATTTATCTAGTAGGATTTCAGACAAGGCAGTTCTAATGATGTACTTTTGTTTTGATCTGACTCTATTTTTAGGAGTTTTGGGTTTTTATATTCCTTAGCTTTGGACTGATCGTCTTTTACTAGGTTTCTAGCTACTGCTGCAACCCAAATTCACATTTATATTTATTTATGAGAGGCAGATTGGCCGAGTGGTCCAAGGCACTGATGTTAGCCACCAGTCTCTTCGGAGGCGTGGGTTCAAATCTTACCACTGGTATACGATTATGTTTGAAAGACTGCAGTGTGAAAAGACATCAAAAATACAGTTTTTTGTAGAAAAATTTATTCCTTTTTAGAAATAATTTATTTTAGTTACTATAAATTTTTAACCCAATTAATTTCCTTTAAAATGAGCCATTGAACAACTTTCTACGATGTTCCAGTGCCAAGCTATTTCTGGATACAAAAGAAAAAAAATATCCCATTTAGGCAGAATGTTGTAGTAGCTGCCACTTTTTTTGATTTTCAAGCCTATATATTTCCCTTGCTGTTCAAGCCAAGGAACAGAAAGTTTACTATACAGGGGTTTCGGACAAGGCGGTTCTAATGGCGTACTTTTTGTTTTGATCTGACTCCTTTTTTAGGAACTATGGGTTTTTATATTTTTTAACATTGGAGGTGATCGTCTCTTGCTAGGTTGCTAGCTACCGCTGCAACTCGGATTTAATTACATAATTCCTATTTATGTTTCAGTTAACATGGGCCAGTCGTCATTCTTTATTGTAAAACCCGGATGAATTTAGTATAGCCAAGAGGTCGTTCTTTATTATAATTATTTCTTAATATTGGACGTGATCATCTCTTACTAGGTTGCTAGCTACCGCTGCAACCCGGATTAAAATGAGCCATTGAACAACTATCTACGATGTTCCAGTGCCAAACTATCTGTTGAATTACTAACCTATACTACAATTAATTGGCGTATAAAATTTAGTGTAGGCAAGAGGTCGTTCTTTATTATATTTTAACTATAAATACAAGCAGGAAAAAGCCTCCGGCTTTTTCTTATTTTAAATAGTAAGAGACGAAACTCAAACAATCAAGTAGCTAACTAAGTCCAATGTATGGAATGGTTTGTTATTTCAGTGATCGTCTTTTAATGTAAAGATATAAATACTGTAATCTTAACTATAGTGAAGTTGCGTATGCAAGTTAGTATAGGGAAGAGTTCGATCTTTATTATAATTTTTCGTAAAAAAAATTAATTTAAAAAAAAATAAGTACAAATAGCGCTAGATCTAGAGATTTCCTTTAAAATGAGTCATTGAACAACTCTCTACGATGTTCCAGTGCCAAGCTATCTGTGGAAAAGAAAGAAAGAAAAAAATATCCCGTTTGTGGAGAATAACGTGGTTAAAGTCAATTTTATTGATTATCAAACCAATATATTTTCTTTGTTATTCAAGCCGCAGGGCGGTAAATTTCTTTTATAGGGGTTTCGGACAAGGCGGTTCTAATGGTGTACTTTTTGTTTTGATCTGACTCTTTTTTTAGGAGTTAGGGGTTTTTATATTTCTTAACATTAGACGTGATCGTCTCTTACTAGGTTGCTAGCTACCGCTGCAACCCGGATTTACCATTTTAACTTTTAGTTACTATTTGCCGTGGTTTGTTCTTTACTAGGTTTAAGCAATATCCGATTAAACTTACATACTTCCAATTATAATGAGCTGTATCGAACCTCTATGTATCATATTGTTAATTTTACAATTTTACCTGATGACGTCGTGGTGTAAGGGGCTAACACGATCGGCTGTTAAGCGAAGGGTTGGTGGTTCAAGGCCACCCGGGGTCAATTTCTTTAAAATGTAATTCAGCTATCATTAAAACCATGATACGGATGATACTTACAAAACACCCATTAACAGTATCGATCCTTTATGTAACGAACTGATTAACAATGCTGATGATTAGAGTTCGGTCTTCAAGTTATCATCAAGTTATTATATACTGTTAAAATTTTTTTTATATGAATGTATCTTGGTGTAGTGGTTAGCACTTAGTTCGGTATTTAAGTTATCATATACCGTTAAAGTTCTTTCTTTAATGAACGTTTCTTGGTGCAGTGGTTAAAACATAAGACTTTGAATCCGGGGATCTGAGTTCAAATTCCGGTGGGCAGTTCCTAAGACATGTAGCTTACTTATGCTACCATTTAGGTTTCCACTGTAATTCTTTCTTTTCAAAATTAAATTAGTTACTATCGCCATGAGTTAGTTCTTTACCATGTCGTAACAATTTGTTTTATAATAATAATTAAGTTTGTTAATTACAAAAGGTTTCTATATACAGTAGTTTTCTTCAAAATGAACCATTACACAGCTCTCTATTATGACCACGAACTGTTTGATTTAATACTTAAGTTACTATGGGTTCAGTTCGTTCCTTATTGTAAAAACTCAGAAAACTGGATGTTTGGAAAAAGTATATATCAAAAATCCATTGATTATATAAAATTAATTTGTCTTAACGGTATCCATCTATAGTCATTAGTATAATTAATTTCGGATAATTTCCAAAAATGAAGGGAAACACCACCAAATGGCATCCTCTTTGAAGGAAGGCTGTAGCATCAAATCTTTGAATCACAAACACCCGCTTACAGAATCCCCAGCTTCCTGACTGAAAACCCAAATTTCGTATTTTTTGCTTCATAGATGCGTGTTTTTTTTTTTTTTTTTTATGTGGTAAATTTTAACCAGAGATGATCATAAAAAACCAGTAATAGTCGAATTATGGCAGAGGTGCAATTCAAACGAAAGTCATGAGTTCTAGTGCCCTTCTTAATAGCCAAGAGCAATCGAGGAGAACCTAGGCCACCCCCTGCGCCATTGTTTATCCCTGAAGTCCATTGTGGCCGAACATGGCTTCGTGTCAATTTTGCCATTGAAAAATTTCTTCTTTATCGTTAAATTAAAGAGTCAAGTAATCATTCAACGAAAAATGCATGGAAAATATATAATTTGGGCTATACATTTGCACGACGTTCAAATGTATAGCCCAGCAGGGTTTCCCCATTTATATGTATCATTTATATGGAATTTGCCTTAAGGAGCACAAGAAGAAAAAAATTCCTGGACTTAAATTATGCTTATGATTTAAGTATCCTAGATGAAAGTGTGAGCAAAATGAATGAATTTTTAGAGGTTTTGTGAGTTGAGGGTGCTAGAATAGGTTTGAAAATTAATGTTAAGAAGACTATGTTACTAAGGCTAAGAACAAGTGAAGAAGAAAAGGTGATGTTGGGTAACGAAAAGATCGATCAAGTGGACAGCTTCACTTACCTTGGTAGTATTATTAGTAAAGACGGTGGAAGCAGTGAATATGTTAAAAGTAGAATAGCTAAGGCTCAGTGTGTTTTTTCAAAGTTGAAAAAAGTTTGGAACAATGGGAAGGTAAGTCTGTGAACCAAGATTAGAATATTGGAAGCTGCAGTGATGACTGTGGTCAAGTATGGTTCTGAAGCATGGACGCTCTGATAGACGGTGGAAGATTCGCTAGATATTTTCCAGAAAAATTGCCTACGGACTGTTTTGGCTACCCGGCAGACTGACCGTATTTCAAATAGTAGGCTGTACGAAAAGTGTGTTTCAATCCTACTTTCCAGGTCTATGATGAGGGAAAGGTTGAGATAGTTAGAGCAGGTTCTGCAGATTCCCAAAGACTGCTTTTCGGTCTGTCTAGTGCTAAATGGAAAGCAGGTCGGCCACGGTTGGAGTAGGAGGATGTCACAAAGAAAGATTTAATGGGAATAGGAACTTCCTGGGAGGGTGTAAAGAGGGAGGTTTTGAACAGATTAGCATGAAGGGGGAGCGTGCGTAGCTGTGTTGGCCCCAGGCGGCTTGGTGTTACTGCGACTTGTTAGTAGTAATAATAGTTTTAAAGTCTCCTGTGTAATTCCTAGGTGATTGTATACATATCTAGACAACTTCTGAGTACTAATAACGTTTGACAGCTAGAGCTTTCGCCTGATCATGGTTATTCCTTCGTCCCGCCGAACTGACATCTAGTCATCCTTCCGGTGAGCTAGGGATTGCACTGAATAAGAATTTTCCCACGCCTTTTTTGGATCTTCTGATGTACATATTTTGCTTGATTTTGGTTCCTCTGTTTTGATATGTGTATATATGCCAACAAACTATAGAAACGAGAATAATTATCGTAAATATACCGCAGCTTGGGCTTCGCTTTCTCATTCCATTCCAGATGTTCGATCTGCAAATAAGTCAATATTTTAAAATATTGCGGTGATTTTAAAACGGATTGTATGAATGAGGCTGCAACGCTTACTCAAATGCTACTTTGCTCTTCTGTGTCAAGAAGAGGTAAAATCATCAGAAAATAAGGTGGAGAAATCAATTTCCCAAGAGCCCTATTCAATCGGATTTTTCTCAGATGATGATGACGAGGTTTCTCTTCGTAGTGACATTTTTGACTACCAAAGTTGAAGCCGTTTCTTCTGAGCACAATTCGAGTTCCACTCCAGATTTAGATTTCATCCTAACGGATGCTCCTCAGATGCAGTGTGTTATTGTTGACATTTCAAGTGATATCCTTCCGTTTCATCTTTTATATACATCCTTTAACAGGAATACTCTCGATTTGCCACTTCTAAAATCGACTTTCTTATATTTAGACTAGAGATCACCTCCACTGGTCCAATCCAAGTTGGTCCAGATACAACCTTATCTTCCAGTTCTCTTATGTATTTAGGCCTTCTATTTGGAACATAAATTAGATCTAGTATAAAGGTTGTAATTGATTCCTTGAAGAAAAACTAAGGAAATCCTTTGAGATTATTACCAGAGTGAAGGGTTAATTTGATAAGAGAATCCTTGGTTGGCTATATAACAGATTTTTTGCATCACATTTATTGTTTTTGAAATCCTTATGTAAGGTTTTCCGCCTCTGACAAAATTATGGTCCGTATTCTTCAGGTCCTGCAAGTATTTTCCCTGCGTTCCTTTTTAGACTCGTAATAGGTGCGTCTCCCGATGACATGGTATTTTGGGGATTTGTCAAAAAATGTTGAACTGTCACGTAGCTTTGCTGACTGCACCAATTTGCGATGTTCTACTGATGTGTCTCCTATCATTTGCCTAGTGTCGTGTTGTGAAGTCGCATAGTATTTGTCCCATGTTGAGTGAGTTCTTAAAAGTTAAAGTTGTTTATAATTGTTCGGAATTTTATCAGTGTCCTTTTGTTTCTATTTTTCTCTTCTTTTTTTTCATATTCCTCTTTGTATGTTATTTTTATAAATTAATGAAAAAAGACTTTTTCCAAAAAAAAGGTTTTTCAAAGAAAGGTAAAGAGGTACATTAAACCACAAATGAGCAGAAATAAAGTCAAATAGTTTTCATGCAGAAAACTAACATAAATCTCCGTCATCAGAGAAATGAAACCCAAAATAAACAGAAATTACAATAAAAGAAAAAAAAACAGTCAAACTCAAAATGAGCAGAAACTGCCGCAAAGAGGAGTGGGACTGACGCGCTTTGTGCCTTCTTAAGACCAGAACAAAATTTGTGCTTTACTGAAAAAAATCTATTTCGAGCTATCTGTCGCTGTTTCTCATAACATCGAATAAAAGGAAAAAAATCACCATCGTAACCAAGTAAAGGATGAACCTCCTCCTATAGTAACCCAATATTAAAAAATGCGTAAAAAAACTGGCAAGTGCAAAAAAATTGTCACTTATAGCTAATTGAGGGATACTACTACTACTATTACTAATATATCACCGCAGTACCAAGCTGCCTGAGGCCAACATAGCTACGCACGCTTCTCCTCCATCCCAATCAATTTAAAGCCAGCCTCTTCACACCCTCCCAGGAAGTTCCCATTTCCCTTGAATCTTTCTTTATTACATCCTCCCACCTCAACCACAGATGACCTGCTTTACGTTTGGCCCTAAACGGTTGGCCAAAAAGGACAATCTTCGACAATCTGTCATCCTTCATCCGCAGAACGTGCCCTAGTCCTCTCAGCCTGTCTCTCACTATATCCCTAGAGAGCGGGATTAAACTACACTTTTCGTACAGCCTACTGTTTGAAATACGGTCAGTCAGCCGGGTGCCCAAAACAATCCGTAAGCAATTTCTCTGGGAAACATCTAGTTAATCTTCATCCGCTTTTCGGAGCGCCCATGCTTCAGAACCATATTTGATCACTGTCATTGCTGTAGCTTCCAAAATTCTAATCTTGGTTTGAAGACTATCTTCCTATTCTTCCAAACTTTTTTTTTTACTGTGAAAAAGCTCTACTGAAAACCTTGAAAGCCTTGAAGCCTTGATAGAAAGCTTTGGCTATTCTATTTTTAACGTCTTTACTGCTTCCACCATCTTTACTAATAATATTACTAAGGTAATTGAAGCTGTCAACCTGATCAATCTTTATGTTACCCAACGTCATTTTTCATCTTCACTTATTCCTAGCCTTGGTGACTTAGTCTTCTTCACATTGATTTTATAACCTATTCTAGCACACTGAACTCGCAAAACTTCTAAAAGTTCATTCATTCTGCTCACACTTTCATCTAGGATGCTTAAACCATGAGCATAATCTAAGCCCAGAAAAGTTTTCCCTCTTCGTTTGATTCCATGTTCTCCCATTGCCCTTCCTGTGTTCCTTAAGACAAAATTCATCAAGACTTTGATCCAGGAATTAATCTTAGGATTAAAATTTTATTTTGAAAATGAATTTATGGGAATTTAAAAATATAACCTGAAACTTTTAAAACATGGTATCGGATTCAAATAAAAAGTATTATTGGAATCGCCATGGCTGGAAACCCTATACAGAAAGCTTACTGTCCCCTAGCTTGAACAATAAGGGAAATCACGTTTTTACATTTGTAGAACTAAAGTGTCCTCTTTTTTCCGTTTTTCTCCGCTGCTAACGGGGCGCTGGAACATCATAGAGAGCTGTTTAAGGGCTCATTCTAAAGGAAATTATTACATCTACTCGTTTTTGTGGGTAACAAAACACAATATTGAAAAAACCTATTTTTTGCAAAAATTTCATCTTAGCGTTTTCTATCAAATACGCTAGAGTGAAATTATGGAACAATATTCCACCGGAAATAAAAGAATCTGTTTCAGTTCCGTCATTATGATACAATTATAAAAAGCATCTTCCTTCTACTAGTACAAAAAAATAATGTTTAGGAGGATTCTCTCTTTTTTATGTAGTGCACAGTGCTTTCTTTCAGTATTTTTTTTTCTCTTTTAAAGCATAACAATTTGTTGTTTTGTCAATAATCAGTGATACATTAATACGAATACTAGAGTTCTCCAGGGGCTACATTTAGGCCCTAGGGATCAGTTCCTGGAGTTGTGTTTTATTTGTGTTTTTATATTCAATAAAATCAAAGTTAAAAAAAAGTTCGTATGCTAGATGATATCATATTCGTAGCTTATAGAAATAAACGTCTTTATAGTTAAATTATACAAGTGAAAATTTAATATATACTGATATTCATTCCTGAAATTCTTAATAATTTTGGATTTATTAAAGTTATAAAGGTAAAAACTTTGAAATGTTTTTTTTTGTCACAATGCCAAGAAAACGGAAGGGCTTATTTGTTCTTATTTACTTTAAACAACAAAACATTCAGGTCAAACATTTGAAACGCATTCGGTAAATATAACACTTTGTATCACCCACTGGCTATATTTTTTGTACTCTAAGATGCTGTCAGTTAAGTAAGTACTCGCTAAACTTATAGTCTTAATAGTGAAGAATCGAGTGTCAGCAGACTCGGTCATATATAAACTAATTAACTCCGTTTGTGCTACAATGTCTGTTATCTGATGCCCTAAAAAGAATTGTTTCTACTTTTTTCAATCAAGCAAAGACTTTCCAACAAAGACTTCCTTGCCGTCCCCTCAAGGATATTCCTTTGGTTTTAGTCTTCTTCCCCTAAAATATATATTGAATTTGATGCTGTGTTCTATTAACACTACTTTTTGCAGGTTGAGAAGCCCAATGAAGATGCTGAGTCTACAAGATCTGGTTTGCCTGAGCTTGAAAATGCAAACAATTGTGGTACGTACGGTATTATTATTTTTTTAAAAAGGCCATAAAATTTGCCTTTAAGAAAGCCACAATTTGTCGCATGACACGGAAAGTTGGGAAAAAACTATAACCTTAACTGTATAGCAGAGGTGGGCCAAAAATGACTTCTTGAGGAGTCGGGTACCCCCTAGTAATATTTTTCGCCCAACTGCATTGTAAAGAAGGCTTTGTCTTATAATCCCGGGAGGGGACTAGTTTGATAAAAGTGGAAAGTTCTAGTGCCCTTTTCAAGGATCGAAAAAGATTGGAGAGCAACGAATCCCCCTTCCCTCAGGCTCGACTCGTTTGCCCCAGGCGTACCCTAGCGCCCTCATAGTATCCAGTGGCAAAACAACAACGCGAATTTAAAACGAACAATGCAAAAAAAACTAAGCCTTGTATGTCTAACTGGAGTGGGCACAAGTTGACTTAGTAAAGAGTCGGGCGGCCTTGAAGTGTTATTTTGCTACAGCCCCACCGACATTCAGTCAAAATTTTGAGGTAGCTCTTTTCTTCAAAATAGCTGAACGGTTTAACAAAAATGTCTCCAGGAAGGACATGACACCCACGTCTTGGGACAAGGGGCGTAAATTGTTCAAGTTATCCTTCATGTATGCATAGATTTTGTAATGGAAAGGGGGTAATTTTTTGTCCTTGGTGTTTGATTAGCTCCAAATTTCTGGTGGACATTCTTTGGACCATGAAAATTATACATTTGGCTGGGAGGAGGAGTCTTGAAATCGGCAAAACAACTCTGTTCCTAACTAGTTCCATAGATAATTTCGGAGACCACACTGCCTTTCCATGACGATAAAGTAAAAGTTCGAAATAGGGATAAAATCCTTTTTAATAGACAGTGTATAATAAATTTTACAAAAAATAACAGATATTTCGGTCACATATTCAGTGACCATCATCAGTAGTAATCAGGTTCTAATGGTGTACTTTTTGTTCTGATCTGACTCTGTTTTTAGGAGTTATGGGTTTTTATATTTCTTAACATTGGACGTGATCGTCTCTTACTAGGATTATATAGTAATTATGACGTCACGGCGTAATGATTTTATTTCATGATGACGTCATAGCGCAATGATGTTATTTCATGACGTCTTCAGAAACAGCAATATAATTTCGTGTTTTTCTATTCACGTCATAGCTCTAATATAAAACTATGACGACATTCATTATTTATCTAGTAGGGTTTCAGACAAGGTAATTCTAATGATGTACTTTTTGTTTTGATTTGACTCTATTTTTAGGAGTTTTGTTATATTTCTTATCATTGGACTGATCGTCTCTTACTAGATTACTAGCTACTGCTGCAACCCAGATTCACATATATAGTTATTTATGAGAGGCAGCCTGGCCGAGTGGTCCAAGGCACTGGTGTTAGCCACCAGTCTCTTCGGAGGCGTGGGTTCAGATCTTACCGCTGGTATACGATTATTTGTTTGAAAGACTGCAGTGTGAAAAGACATCAAAAATGCAGTTTTTGGTGGAAAAATTTATTCTCTTTTAGAAATAATCTATTTTAGTTACAAAAGGTTTTTAACCCAATTAATTTCCTTTAAAATGAGCTATTGAACAACCCTCTACGATGTTCCAGTGCCAAGCTATCTTTGGAAAAGAAAAAAAGAAAGAAAAAAATATCCCGTTTAGGCAGAATGTTGTAGTAGCTGCCACTTTTCTTGATTTTCAAGCCAATATATTTCCCTTGCTGTTCAAGCCAAGGGACAGAAAGTTTCCTATACAGGGGTTTCGGACAAGGCGGTTCTAATGGTGTACTTTTTGTTTTGATCTGACTCCTTTGTTAGGAACTATGGGTTTTCATATTTCTTAACATTGGACGTGATCGTCTCTTACTAGGTTGCTAGCTACCGCTGCAACCCGGATCATAACTAGCTTGCGCCTTAACCTGGATTTAACCTAGCGCTTTAACCAAAAATTAAACTAATTTTTAAATTTTCAGGTATTTTTCTAGTCTAAATTAAAAGATTAAAACTATTGTTCAGACACCATAAATATTCTTGCAGTTTATAACTTCAGCGATTCTCAACTAAAAACGAAAATAAAATAAAAATTAATTTTTTCAATTTTTACGTCACGTCGCTCATTAAATCATATATGGTTATTAGTACACAATAGGTTTTAGGTATTACGTCACGTCACTTATTACGTCATATATGATTATTAGTAGATAATCGGTAAAATATTCGTTATTTATTATAATTGCTAACTACCGCTGCAACCCGGGTTACAAACAGGAAAAAGCCTACGGCTTTTTCTTCTTTGAAATAGTAAGAGACGAACTTAAAACATTAAAGTAGCTAACTAAGTCCAATGTATGCAATAGTTTGTTATTCCAATGATCGTCTTTTAATGTAATTTCGTAAGAAAAATGATTCTATTTTAAAAACAATTTGTTTTATAATTACAAAAGGTTTCTAACTCCATTAATTTCACTTAAAATGAGCCATTAAACAACTCTCTACGATGTTCAAGTGCCAAGCTATCTGTGGAATTACTAACCTATACTATAATTAAGTGGCATATAAAATTTAGTATAGGCAATAGGTCGTTATTTATTATAACTCAATTTACAAATATCAGCCTGCATTTTTGCCATCTTCTTGTATTTCTGAATGTAATTTTTCCCTTTGTCCTTATGCGTTCTTCGGTACAACCTCGCACAGAATTTAATTTTTTCATTATAGCTTTTGTCACCCCAGTATCTACCCATTATTCTGGTAGCAACTTTTTTCTTATGTTTGTTTCGGTAATCTATATCGTTATCATACCGTTCCTTGCTCTTTTGTTTGGCTGTCTCAATTTTCACATGTCTATAAACTACATCATTATAATAACGCTGTTTGTCACTATCAATTTTCGCATTTCGATACGCCTGGTCGGTTGAATACCTTTGCTATTCTCTTTTCAAGAGGCTATCTTGTTTTTTTTTGGTAGTACTCTTTTTTTAACTTGCGTGTAGCTTGCTTGATTGAAACCATTATGTAACCATTAGTTGAATTTTTATATCCCGTATCAAGTATCAAGAACCTAACAAAAACTTAAACTAATTTTAAAATTTTCAGGTATTTTTCTAGTTTAAATTAAAAGATTAAAACTATTGTTAAGACACCATAAATATTTTTGCAGTTTATAACTTTAGCGATTCTGAACTAAAAACGAAAATAAAATAGAAATTAATTTTTTCAATTTTTACGTCACGTCGCTCATTAAGTCATAATCCTATTGTGTACTATAATTAGTACACAATAGGTTTTAGATATTGCGTCATGTCACTTATCACGTCATATATGGTTATTAGTAGATAATCGGTAAAATATTCGTTCTTTATTATAAAAAAGAAAGAAAAAAATATCCCGTTTGTGGAGAATAACGTGGTTAAAGTCAATTTTCTTGATTATCAAGCCAATATATTTTCTTTGTTATTCAAGCCGCAGGGCGGTAAGTTTCCTTTATTGGGGTTTCGGACAAGGTGGTTCTAATGGTGTACTTTTTGTTTTGATCTGACTCTGTTTTTAGGAGTTAGGGGTTTTTATATTTCTTAACATTGGACGTGATCGTCTCTTACTAGGTTGCTAGCTACCGCTGCAACCCGGATTATAGATCACTGTGAATATATGGAGGCATAATTGTTCTTTACTTAGTTTCAGCTTTAATTCGATGATCCAGACTTTATGTACTAACTACATCCAAAGACTATGACGTCATTGATTAATATTGTATATAAAAAATCAAGTTTTTCGTAAAAAAAATTAATTAAAAAGAATCAAGTACAAATCGCGCTAGATCTAGAGATTTCCTTTAAAATGAGCCATTGAACAACTCTCTACGATGTTTCAGTGCCAAGCTATCTGTGGAAAAGAAAGAAAAAAATATTCCGTTTGGGGAGAATAACGTGGTAAAAGTCAATTTTCTTGATTTTCAAGCCAATATATTTTCTTTGTTATTCAAGCCAAAGGGTGGTAAGTTTCCTTTATAGAGGATTCGGACAAGGCGGTTCTAATGGTGTACTTTTTGTTTTGATCTGACTCTTTTTTTAGGAGTTGGGGGGTTTTATATTTCTTAACATTGGAGGTGATCGTCTCTTACTAGGTTGCTAGCTACCGCTGCAACCCGGATAGTAAGAGACGAACCTCAAACAATCAAGTAGCTAACTAAGTCCAATGCATGCAATAACTTTTTATTCCAATGATCGTCTTTTGATGTAACATATCAGGCCACCAAAGAAACTCCCTCCAGTAATCTTATATCTATGACCTATCCTGCCCTGGTTGATTTTTTGAGGTGATAATTGTAGTTTAATATTGGTTATGGTTTTTATTTATTTTTAGTTTAGTTTATTTTTTTAATCTTTGCTTCTTCTATTCTGAAGGCGCCTCGTTTTTATACAGAAAAATATCCCGTTTGTGGAGAATAACGTGGTAAAAGTAAATTTTCTTGATTTTCAAGCCAATATATTTTCTTTGTTATTGAAGCCAAAGGGCGGTAAGTTTCCTTTATAGAGGTTTCGGACAAGGCGGTTCTATAGGTGTACTTTTTGTTTTGATCTGACTCTTTTTTAGGAGTTGGGAGGTTTTATATTTCTTAACATTGGAGGTGATCGTCTCTTACTAGGTTGCTAGCTACCGCTGCAACCCTGATATGGGCGAGAGATCGTTCTTTACTGTAAATTAACAACTTAAAAATCAAACTATTCAAAAAAGGAGTTCCACCTAAACAATTTTGACAGCATTGTCGCATTATTTACTATCCATGACCTAAGCGAAGCTTTAAGCCAACAGGACAGTATGAAGTGATTAAAGGTTGAAACTTATGATTCTCTCAATTAACATAAACATTTAAAATAATACAATTAGTTACCCTTGTGGTAGTGTAGTGGAGTTAACCGTTCCTACGGATCGTGGGATTCCAGGTTCAGTCCTTCACACTGCAAGGGAAACTGTTTTGAGAATAATTATTTCCGTAATTTTTTAAATTATTTTTAATGTATATATGGTTGATATGCGATTTTGCCTGCATCATAGAAACAAAAAACCATACTGAGGCAAATATGATGTTGTATTTTGAGTGTATTCATGAATATGACGTCACTTACATGAATCTTTTTTTCCAAAATTAAGGCTCTTAACGAATTTTATGAAACTTCTGACCTATATAGATCGTTTTTTAGGCAATAAATTTTGTTGGCGTTGAAGATTGCGGTGGCGTTGTTCTTATATTGTAAAATTTCTTTTGTTCTTCACTTTCATTTTGACTCGGCCTGATTTTTGCTGTCGCTTCTCTTCTAAAAGCGCAATTTTCTGCTTTTTAACTCCATTTTTACACGTTCTAGCGATAATAGCTTTATAGCGATTGCTTGCAATTCTCACTGCCACTTATCTTTTAACTACATATTTCCTTGTTCACCTTGTGTTATATAATTAAGTTGCTTATACAAGTTAGCATAGGCAAGAGTTCGTTCTTTATTATAAGAAACTTGTATTAGTGACTACTGCATGAGATCCTATTGACTAACACAGTATATGATGAACTATATCGATCCTTTATGTAATTTAGGAACTATGGGTTTTTATATTTCTTAACATTGGACGTGATCGTCTCTTACTAGGTTGCTAGCTACCGCTGCAACCCGGATTGAAAATGAGCCATTGAAAAACTCTCTACGATGTTCCAGTGCAAAGCTATCTCTGGAAAAGAAGAAAAAAATATCCCGTTTGTGGAGAATAACGTGGTTAATGTCAATTTTCTTGATTTTCAAGCCAACATATTTCCCTTGCTGTTCAAGCTAAAGGGCGGTAAGTTTCCTTTCAAGGGGTTTCGGACAAGGCAGTTCTAAGGGTGTACTTTTTGTTTTGATCTGACTCCTTTTTTAGGCATTATGGGTTTTTACATTTCTTAACATTGGACGTGATCGTCTCTTACTAGGTTGCTAGCTACCGCTGCAACCCGGATATCTGATGGAGCTTAGATAGCCCCAATTTATAATGGACTTCATTGGATCCTTTATGTAACCCGCTTTTGATTCCCGGTGTGGGAAAATTTTTAACTCTATAATCTTCAAACATTTGAACCTTTTATCATTTATAATGATGTATAATATAAATAGTGTAATCTTAACTATAGTGAGGTTGCCTATGTAAGTTAGTATAGAGAAGAGTTCGATCTTTTTTATAATATAGTTAAGTGGCCTATAAAATTTAGTATAGGAATGAGGTCGTTCTTTATTATAATACCGCTGCAACCTGGATATACATTACTAACCTATACTATAATTAAGTGGCCTATAAAATTTAGTATAGGCAAGAGGCCGTTCTTTATTATAATTTTTTCCTTCCATTTTGTTTCCAGTATCTGTTTCCTTCATGTTGGATGTATTTTTTCAGTTTAATATCATACAGTTTTTTACTTTCAGTTTGTTTCCAGTATCTGTTTCCTTCATGTTGTATGTATTTTTTAAGTTTAATCTCATACATTTTTCTTCTTTCAAGTATCTGTTTACTTCATTTTTGATGTAATTATTAAGTTTAATCTCATACAGTTTTATCCTTCCAGTTTGTTTCCAGTATCTGTTTCCTTCATGTTGTATGTATTTTTTCATTTTGATCTCATACATTTTTCTTCCTTCCAGTATCTGTTTCCTTCATGTTGGATGTAATTATTCAGTTTAATCTCATACAGTTTGTTGCAAGTTCAAATCATCATGGACCTGTTTCGACTCGTTTTGGTTTTTGAATGTGACTCTACTTTTCTCTGCAAAATTTAGTTTATGGAAAACATTTTTATTTATTTTGTTCGTTGTTTAGTTGACGTTGTTTTATTATTTTTTTTAGCAATAATTGGTAATGTTTATTCAGTTTTTTGGATATGAAATAAAACACTGGAGTTGTTAATCCATTTGTATCTTACTTATGAAAACGCTTAAGAATTAGTAGAATTATAAGATTTTTAGATAGTTAAATAATCATATTTGTTTGTAAACCAAGATCTTTCATCTGCTTAAAATCTGCAATGAAAACATCGTTTATGATGAGCTATAATCGTCCTTAATGTAACTACACCTGGAACCGCCATACATCAGTTAGTATGGGAGAGAGATCGTTCTTTACTGTAACACTGCATCAAAAATACAGTTTTTATTGAAAAAATTTATTCTCTTTTAAAAATAATTTATTTTAGTTACTATAGATTTTTAACCCAATTAATTTCCTTTAAAATGAGCTATTGAACAACCCTCTACGATGTTCCAGTGCCAAGCTATCTCTGGATACAAAAGAAAAAAAAAAAGAAAAAAAGAAAAAAATACCCCGTTTGGGGAGAATAACTTGGTAAAAGTCTATTTTCTTGATTTTCAAGCCAATATATTTTCTTTGTTATTCAAGCCAAAGGGCGGTAAGTTTCCTTTATGGAGGATTTGGACAAGGCGGTTCTAGTGGTGTACTTTTTGTTTTGATCTGACTCTTTTTTTAGGAGCTACGGGTTTTTATATTTCTTAACATTGGAGGTGATCGTCTCTTACTAGGTTGCTAGCTACCGCTGCAACCCGGAAAAACCTCGCAGAGAATTTGATTTTTTCATTATAGCTTTTGTCACCCCAGTATCTACCCATTATTCTGGTAGCAACTTTTTTCTTATGTTTGTTTCGGTAATCTTCATCATTATCATACCGTTCCTTACTCTTTTGTTTGGCTGTATCAATTTTCGCATGTCTATAATCTTCATCATTGTGATAAGACATCTTGCTGTTTTGTTTTGCTCTCTCAATTATTACTTCTAGATACGCCTTGTCAGTTGAATACCTTTGCTTTTTTCTTTCCAAGATGTTGTCTCTGTTTTGTGTATAGTACTGTTTTTTTAAATTACGTATAATAACTCGCTTAGAAGGCATCTTATTACAAAACAAGAAATAATACTTTCATCTAATTAACACTTCTTATAACTCGTATCAGGTATCCATAACCTAAAAAAAAATAAAACTAATTTTTAAATTTTCAGGTATTTTGTTAGTTTGAATGAAAAAATTAAAACTATTGCTCAGATATCATAAATATTTTTGCAGTTTACATAATAACTTTAGCGATTCTAAACTGAAAAATAAAATATATATTAAAAAATGTAATTTTTTGGTCTGAAAATACGTAGTCAATCCCACATCGGGTAGTTAGAACCTAACCAAAAATAAAACTAATTTTAACATTTTAAGGTATTTTTCCAGCTTGTATTGAAATATTCAAACTATTGCTCGGATACCATGGATATTTTTGCAGTCTACACAAGCTGCAAAGAACGCACAGGCTGATCTTTGTAAACTGAGAAAAATTTTACGAATGTTTTACCGGGATTACGAAAAATATTCAAAATTAAAGATTGAAATTATCTCTGAAAGAATAGATTTTGTTGAAAAGTCAGCTAGAGATGCTTTCGCAAAACTTCATAGTAATATCCAAAAGAAATGTTGCATGTTTAGTGAGAAGCTTCCAAGGTATGGACCGGCAACTGTGGAACAGTTTACAGATGTAATGAGAAATTTTATAGATCACTGTGAATATATGGAGGCATAATTGTCCTTTACTTAGTTTCAGCTTAAATTCGATGATCGAGCCTTTATGTACTACATCCAACGAACTATGACGTCATTGATCAATATTGTGTATACAAAATTAAGTTTTTCGTGAAAATTAATTAATAAAAAAATTAAGTGCAAAAGGCGCTAGATCTAGAGATTTCCTTTAAAATGAGCCATTGAACAACTCTCTACGATGTTCCAGTGCCAAGCTATCTCTGGAAAAGAAAGAAAAAAATATCCCGTTTGTGCAGAATAACGTGGTTAAAGTCAATTTTCTTGATTTTCAAGCCAATATATTTTCTTTGTTATTCAAGCCAAAGGGTGGTAAGTTTCCTTTATAGGGGTTTCGGACAAGGCGGTTCTAATGGTGTACTTTTTGTTTTGATCTGACTATTTTTCTAGGAATTAGGGGTTTTTATATTTCTTAACATTGGACGTGATCGTCTCTTACTAGGTTGCTAGCTACCGCTGCAACCCGGATGTTCATCATTACCATACCGTTCTTTTGCTCTCTCAATTATTACTTCTCGATACCCTTGGTCGGTTGAATACCTTTGTTTTGCTCTCTCAATTATTACTTCTCGATACACCTGGTCGGTTGAATACCTATGCTTTTTTCTTTTCAAGTTACTATCTCTGTTGTTTGTACAGTACTCTTTCTTCAACTTGCGTATAGCCTGCTTTGATCAAACCATTATTCTAATCAAGAATGAGAGAATTTTCAGTTTTGACTTTCCTTATATACTAATTATGACGTCACTCTATTCACGTCATAGCTCTAATATAAAACTATGATGGTCTTATATAGTAATTATGACGTCACTGCATCAAAAATACAGTTTTTATTTGAAAAATTTATTCTCTTTTAGAAATAATTTATTTTAGTTAATATAGATTTTTAACCAAATTAATTTCCTTTAAAATGAGCTATTGAACAACCCTCTACGATGTTCCAGTGCCAAGCTATCTCTGGATACAAAAAAAAAGAAAAAAATATGCCTTTTGGGGAGAATAACGTGGTTAAAGTCAATTTTCTTGACTTTCAAGCCAATATATTTCCCTTGCTGTTCAAGCCAAGGGACAGAAAGTTTCCTATACAGGGGTTTCGGACAAGGCAGTTCTAATGGTGTACTTTTTGTGTTGATCTGACTCATTTTTTAGGAGCTATGGGTTTTTATATTTCTTAACATTGGACGTGATCGTCTCTTACTAGGTTGCTAGCTACCGCTGCAACCCGGACTAGCTACCGCTGCAACCCGGAAATTATTTCATGACGTCTTCAGGAATAACAACATAATGTCGTGTTTTTCTATTTACCTCATAGTTCTAACAAAACTATGACGACATTCATTACTTATCTAGTAGGGCTTCTAATGATGTACTTTTGTTTTGATCTGACTCTATTTTTAGGAGTTCTGGGTTTATATATTTCTTAGCATTGGGCGTGATCGTCTCTTACTAGTTTCCTAGCGACTTCTGCAACCCGGATTCACATATATAATTATGAGAGGCAGCTTGGCAGAGTGGTCTAAGGTGCTGGTGTTAGTCACCAGTCTCTTCGGAGGCACGGGTTCTAATCCTACCGCTGGTATACGATTATGAAATATGCAGTTTTTCGTAAAAAAACTGATTCTATTTTAAAAATAATTTGTTTTAATTACAAAAGGTTATTAACGCCATTAATTTTCTTTAAAATGAGCCATTGAACAAGTCTCTACGATATCCCAGTGCCAAGCTATTTGTGAAAATACTAACCTATACTATAATTAAGTGGCGTATAAAATTTAGTATAGGCAAGAGGTCGTTCTTTATTATAATTCTCGGACCCTTTCTTCAAATTCTATATCGCTTTTCCTCTTAACAACAAATTTATCGTGGTAAGCTACCATGTCGGGATAGTTTACACTTTCAACACAGTAGGTTTCGTAGTTGCTATTTCCACTGACTACTAGTTCATTTTCATCTCTCCAAGGTTTAAACAATTTTAAAAGATCTCCATAGTAAGCATTTTTCTTCTCGTCAGTTTCAAATGGGTTTACCTTTCTGTGCTGTATGATATACGGTTTAAAAAGCCTTTTTCTGAGGTAGAAGGACCCGTCAGTTAACATCATATTATCATCAGTGCCATTACGCTCCCGTTCATACCAAGACAATAACTGAAAAAGACTGATATTTTCCATATGTTCCGGTCTTTTAGGGTAGATATCAATAACCCAGTGGGCAATGTACAAATCACTACTCTGTGGATCGTTTTTAGCAAGCTTTTCAAGCTCCTCATACCTTCTCAGTGTCCTCTTCGCCTCGCTCTTTTTCGCAAGGTCAATATATCTAAATTGCGTAGAAATACTATACAATTTAGTACCAAGAAGCCTATCAGCAGCTTCAACTGCTCCAACTTGACGGGTTTTTATGGACTTCAACAAGTAGGACATAGTTCGTTGACCAAGACTTTTGCATGCATTATTTACTTCCTCCCACATTGCTTTTATTTCGACACTCTCTGCTTTTGTCATGTAATCGGTAATGTAATACGGTAATTTAGAGCCCAAATGGCCAATATATTGAACATCAATGTTTGCTTGATTAGCAATAAGTAACGCAGGAGAATAGTCATTTATATAACGCTTGTCATCTCTTCGAAGCATATGATATATTCTTTTTCTTGGCTTTTTACGGTTTGTACCATGAGCCAAGCAGTCAAGGATGTCATATAATTCTGTTCGTTCCTTTGTAGGACGAGGAAAGCCAAACTTACAATACGTAACCCATCTTCCTCTTTTTCTCTTATACTTTCTTTGACAGTAATGTATTACAGCGGTGCACTTGATGGTCTTTGACCAGTCTGTGAAGAGTTGGACTGGTCAATCTATTTGATATTTCACAAGTAATAATACTATTGATATACTGAATCACTTCAGACGCTGTTGATTTCCCAATAATAGGAGCATCTTCAATCCACAACACACAGTGTACATGAGGCGCACCTCATTTCTGATACTCGATACGCCTGAAATGATCCTTAATTTTACCAAACAAAGGATTTGTCTTTGAGCAAATTAGCTCATTAAATATAGGTGTCCATTTTTGGTCAAAGTGCATGGAAACTGCAATTGGATCTAGACACGTCAACTCTGCTGGGGTCATTTTTGCCACACCAGGTAAGTTCTTATGGACAGTCCGTAAATAGTCAATAGATTCAGGAGAGTACCGCTCAGCACATGTAACTGTCAGAAACAAAGTAGGTGGACCCAATTGCTCAATCATTGACTTTACTTTATAGGAAAGAGATTGAAAATACTGCTCAGATCCTCTGATTTTTGATTGAACAGAAAACAAAGTCGCTTCCATCTCTCCATCACGGGAATGAAGCCTGTCTATAAATTGACGAGCATTTTGATTTGGTTTCACAGTCCGCAACATATGACCAACGCTATTACACATGTAAGAGAATTCTTGCAATTGGAAGCTGTGAAAAAGAAACTGTTTGTCAAGACGAAACTTAGTATGTCTGCTAAGAAGCCTTGATTTAAAATATTCTGCATTCCTAATCTGAAATGGTCTTGCCTTGTCACGCAAGCCATATTTGCCTTTCGGGAAAAGATTTGGAAACACTTTTAGATCAAGTTCTTCCTGAAATAAGTCTTCGCTCTCACCTTTTAGTTTCTTGATTTGAAATTGGTCAGTACCAAGATCTTTCATTTGCTTAAAATCTTCAATAAAGTCTTTGGGAACCGCTGAATTGAGAGGCTGGACAGTAAAATGTTCAACCAATGTAGATTTTGCGCTTTCTGTCAGTTTCTGAAGGATTGCAGCTTCCGGTATTTCAGGTAAATTATCAACACCAACCGCTTTTTCAGCAAGACGGGCTTCAAGTATTTTTTTTAAATCTTCTAGGGTGTATACATGTATTGTTTTATAAAGACTGTTGTTCTCTCTTAACTACAACAGTGCTTCATGGACTTTTCTCAGATCTATTAGTGCAGTCCAAACATTCTTGTTGTAAGTAGGCTGACCATTGACAATGACTACAAAACTATCAATGTTAAGAAGTTTTTCAGGCTGAATATCTGCATTTGCTTGCACATCAACAGGTAGATATACTATTCTACCCTTAAGAGCGTCAACAAGTTTTGTTCTAGGTCTCTTCAATGCAGTTACTTGCCCTAATCTGACGATCGTAAGACAAGGCATTACAAATCGAGTCATTGCCATTTCAAAATTATTTAAACACTTTATACATTCCGGTGTACAGTCTATATGAAGGTTATTTAATACTGATCAGACATTCTCCTGACTTTTCAACACTTTCCCAGGACAGTAATCAAAGACAAAGAATGAATCTATGACATCCTCTTTCCAACCTGTACATTGAATTAGTTGTTCTCTATAATCTTTGGGTATGTTCTGTTGTAGGTGTTCTAAAATCATGGCCATCATTAAATCAAAACCTTTCTTATTTGAAAGGGATCTTAGACTCTTCAATTGGTATTTTGTCTTTATCTGCTCACAACTGTCACAATGCATTGTGGGGTATACATCCCTAATGTTAGCTACCTTATCAAGGCTCTCACCAAATAATTTTATTATTGTATTTTCATCCACAGAAACTCTAATATTGCTATCACCGTAAATGAAGTCTTGACTATTATTACGACAGAGTCTACTTGACACTTCTTCTATGTAATGACTTAGTTCCTTGTACGAGCCCTCGACTTTTAGTAGATTAATATGTTGTATAATCTTACATTTTGATACTGCCTTATATTGCTATTAATGAAACAGTTCAAGACAGGAAAATGTGGAGCTAGTGCCCTTAGAGAACGCAAATAGCTCTGACATCCCTCATTTGGGCTACAGTATAACGAATGCCCATGCTTTCTTGTGTCCCTGTAATTGATTTCACAATAATCCAAGCCGCCAAGGTAGAAATTAACCACTTTGTCAGTTGAAAATTTTAATGCTATATTATTTTCAAGGATATCAAAAAGAATTTGACATAATTCAATATCTGTCGGATAGAGCTTGCAGATATCAGGGTGACATTGCCAAGTAACCTGCTGCCCAATTTTTGGTTTTGAATGTTTACTCAGATTGTTATAGGTGACTTCAGCCATCATAATTTCCTTGTCAGATCTAGATTCAGAGCATTCTTCAATAGTTGTCTCGTACTTTTCAGGACAGTTTGTTCTACTACACAGAGAATTTTTTGCCAAATATTAAGTAGAACTAAAAGAACTGTTTAAAACACAGTTAGAAATGCTTTTTCCTTGAGTTGGTGTTCCAGGAATTTGTTCTAAATCATTAGTCTTACAAACACATTTACTAATAACCCTAACAGGCTCGTTTTCGCCATAATTAAAAAACATTGCTTTTCCTTCGCTGTTGATAGGTATGCTTGTATATATGTTTTTATTGCTGCTACATAAACTGCAATTGCTCCTTCCAAAATTAATATACGAATTTTCAAAGAAGTACGCCTCCGTATATTCACTGTGTTGTCGAACATTTTCCATTGCATCTGTAAACTGTTCCGCAGTTGCCAATCCATACCTTGGAAGCTTTTCATTAAACTGACAACATTTCTTTTGTATATTACTATGAAGCTTTGCCAAGGAATTTCTAGCCGACTTTTCAACAGCATCCGCTCTTTCAAAGAGAATTTTAATCTGTAATTTTGAATACTTTTCGTGATCCCGATAAAACATGCGTAAAATGTTTCTCAATTTACAAAGATCAGCCTGCATTTTTGCCATCTTCTTGTATTTCTGAATGTAATTTTTCCCTCTGTCCTTATGCGTTCTTCGATACAACCTCGCAGAGAATTTAATTTTTTCATTATAGATTTTGTCAGCCCAGTAACGCTCCTTGATCTTTTGTTTGGCTGTCTCAATTTTTGCTTCTCGATACACCTGGACGGTTGAATACCTTTGCTTTTGGTTTTTCCTATATTTGTTGCGGTAATCTTCATCATTGTGATAACTCTCCTTGATCTTTTGTTTGGCTGTCTCAATTTTTGCATGTCTATAATCTTCATCCTTGTGATAACACATCTTGCTGTTTTGTTTTGCTCTCTCAATTATTACTTCTCGATACGCCTGGTCGGTTGAATACCTTTGTTTTGCTCTCTCAATTATTACTTCTCGATACGCCTGGTCGGTTGAATACCTTTGTTTTGCTCTCTCAATTATTACTTCTCGATACGCCTGGTCGGTTGAATACCTTTGTTTTGCTCTCTCAATTTTTACTTCTCGATGCGCCTGGTCGGTTGAATATTTTTGCTTTTCTCTTTTCAAGATACTATCTCTGTTGTTTGTTTAGTACTGTTTTTTCAAATTGCGTATAGCTTGCTTCGATCTAACCATTATTCTAATCAAGACTGAGAAAATTTACATCTTTGTTGTTCTTAAGTAGTAATTATGACGTCACGGCTTAATGATTTTTCTATTCACGTCATAGCTCTAATCTAATATAAAGCTATGACGACATTCATTATTTATCTAGTAGGGTTTCAGACAAGGTAGTCTCAATGATGTACTTTCGTTTTGATCTTACTCTATTTTTAGGAGTTTTGTTATATTTCTTAGCATGGGACTGATTGTCTCTTACTAGGTTGCTAGCTACTGCTGCAACCCAAATTCACATATATATTTATTTATGAGAGGCAGCCTGGCCGAGTGGTCCAAGACACTGGTGTTAGCCACCAGTCTCTTCGGAGGCGTGGGTTCAAATCTTACCGCTGGTATACGATTATGTTTGAAAGACTGCAGTGTGAAAAGACATCAAAAATGCAGTTTTTGGTGGAAAAATTTATTCTCTTTTAGAAATAATTTATTTTAGTTACTATAGATTTTTAACCCAATTAATTTCCTTTAAAATGAGCTATTGAACAACCCTCTGCGATGTTCCAGTGCCAAGCTATCTGTGGAAAAGAAAAAAAAGAAAAAAGAAAAAAATATCCCGTTTGGGGAGAATAACGTGGTTAAAGTCAATTTTCTTGATTTTCAAGCCAATACATTTCCCTTGCTGTTCAAGCCAAGGGACATAAAGTTTCCTATACAGGGGTTTCGGACAATGCGGTTCTAATGGTCTACTTTTTGTTTTGATGTGACTCCTTTGTTAGGAACTATGGGTTTTTATATTTCTTAACATTGGACGTGATCGTCTCTTACTAGGTTGCTAGCTACCGCTGCAACCCGGATTCCTTGCTTTTTTGTTTGGCTGTTTCAATTTTCCCTTCTCGATACCCCTGATCCGTAACATACCTCTGTTTTGCTCTGTCACATTTAATTTTCTTAAATCCTGGATCACAAGACATCTTAGTAGCAATCCTTAGGCGTTCTTGAGCTTTATTGCGTTCGGTGGCAATTTTATCTCTTTTAAATAAACTTTTCTGATATTTCAGGATGTTAGCTTTATTTTTTATGTAGTAAAGTTTTCTATTAGTAGAAATTTGGATTGCTCTATTTTGATATTTTTTTTGGTTATTCTTTCTTTTTTTCCACTCACGTGAGACCATATTTTTTCAATGTTTAAAATTATTAAGTACACAAAATCCCGTGTCGAGTATCTAAAACCTAGCATAAAACAAAACTAATTTTAAAATTTTCAAGTATTTCTCTGGTTTGAATTACAAAATTAGTATTATTGTTTAGACACCAAAAATATTTTTGCATTTTACATAATAAGTTTAGCGATTCTGGACTGAAAACTAAAATAATTGCAATTATGAGACAATAATATGGAGATATGTACTTTACGGGTTACAAACCAAAAAAAGTTTGGTTCCAGGATACAATAATAAATTTGAACTGAGATGAAAAAAATTTTTTCTTCCAGGAGACAAAAAGCAAAACTAATTTTAGAATTTTCATGTATTTTTGTTGTTTAAATTAAAAAATTCTATTACTGACTATGCATCATAAATATTTTTGCAGTTTACATAATAATTTTAGCGATTAAGCCAAAAAAGAAAATTTTGGTTCCAGGAGTTTCGGTTACTATTGAGACAAGTAGCTACTATTACTATAGAGTTCATTACCGTGAACTGTTTTATTGCTTCAAAATTCAAACATCTTTGAAAAGACTGCAGCATGAAAATACATCAAAAATGCAATTTTTTTACAAAATTGATTCTACTTTAAAAAGTATTTTATTTTTAAATACAAAAGTGACTAGATGTTGCAATTTCCTTTAAAATGAGCTATTATACAGCTCTCTGTGATTTCCCAGTGCCTAGCTAGCTGAGGAGAAAAATCAAGCGGAAAGAAAAAAATATCCCGTTTGTGGAGAATAACCTGGTAAAAGTCTATTTTCTTGATTTTCAAGCCAATATATTTTCTTTGTTATTCAAGCCTTTGGGCGGTAAGTTTTCCTTATAGAGAATTCGGACAAGGCGGTTCTAATGGTGTACTTTTTGTTTTGATCTGACTCTTTTTTAGGAGTTGGGGGTTTTATATTTCTTAACATTGGAGGTGATCGTCTCTTACTAGGTTGCTAGCTACCACTGCAACCCGGATTTTGCCAAATATTCATTTGAACTAAAAGAACTGTTTAAAACACAGTTAGAAATACTTTTTTCTTGAGGCGGTGTTCCAGGAATTTGTTCTAAATCATTAGACTTACAAAGACATATACTAATATCCCTAACAGGCTCGTTTTCGCCATAATTGAAAAACATTGCTTTTCCTTCGCTGTTGATAGATATGCTTGTATATATATTTTTATTACTGCTGCATAAACTGCAATTGCTCCTTCCAAAATTAATATACGAGTTTTCTAAGAGGTACGCCTCCGTATATTCACTGTGTTGTCGAACATTTTCCATTGCATCAATAAACTGTTCCGCAGTTGCCAATCCATACCTTGGAAGCTTTCCATTAAACTGACAACATTTCTTTTGGATATTACTATGAAGTTTTGCTAAAGCATTTCTAGCCGACTTTTCAACAGCATCCGCTCTTTCAAAGAGAATTTTAATCTGTAATTTTCAATGCTTTTTGTGATCCTGGTTAAACATGCGTAAAATGTTTCTCAATTTGCGAAGATCAGTCTGCATTTTTGCCATCTTCTTTTATTTCTGAATGTAATTTTTCCCTTTGTCCTTATGGATTCTTCGGTACAACCTCGCAGGAAATTTAATTTTTTCAGTATAGCTTTTGTCACCCCAGTATCTACCCATAATTCTTGTAGCAACTTTTATCTTATATATTTTTCGGTAATCTTCATCATTGTGATAATGCTCCTTGATCTTTTGTCTAGCCTTTTTAATTGTTACTTCTCTGTAATCTTCATCATTATCATACCGTTCCTTACTCTTTTGTTTGGCTGTCTCAATTTTCGCATGTCTATAAACTACATCATTATAATACCGCTGTTTGTCACTATCAATTTTCGCATCGCGATACGCCTTGTCAGTTGAATACCTTTGCTTTTCTCTTTTCAAGATGTTGTCTCTGTTTTTTGTATAGCACTGTTTTTTTCAAATTACGTATAATAACTTGCTTAGAAGGCATCTTATTACAAAACAAGAAATAGTATTTTCATCTAATTAACACTTCTTATGACTCGTATCGAGTATCCATAACCTAACAAAAAGTAAATCTAATGTTTAAATTTTCAGGTATTTTGTTAGTTTGAATGAAAAGATTAAAATTATTGCTCAGATATCATAAATATTTTTGCAGTTTATATAATAACTTTAGCGATTCTAGACTGAAAAATAAAATATATTAAAAAATGGAATTTTTTGGTCTGAAACTACATAGTCAATCCCACATCGGGTAGTTAGAACCTAACCAAAAATAAAACTAATTTTTACATTTTAAGGTATTTTTCTAGCTTGTATTGAAATATTCAAACTATCGCTCAGACACCATGGATATTTTTGCAGTTTACACAAGCTGCAAAGAACGCACAGGCTGATCTTTGTAAATTGAGAAAAATTTTACGAATGTTTTACCGGGATTACGAAAAATATTCAAAATTAAAGATTAAAATTATCTCTGAAAGAATAGATTTTGTTGAAAAGTCAGCTAGAGATGCTTTCGCAAAACTTCATAGTAATATCCAAAAGAAATGTTGCATGTTTAGTGAAAAGCTTCCAAGGTATGGACCGGCAACTGTGGAACAGTTTACAGATGTAATGGGAAATCTTATACATACCTGTGATGAATATATGGAGGCATAATAGTACTTTACTTAGTTTCGGCTTACATTCGATGATCGAGCCTTTATGTAATTATGTTAACTGCAAAAGTATGTATGATGTCCAACCAATAACAGTAATTTCTTAATTTAAACTACAAAAATACATGAAAATTTTAAAATTAGTTTTTCTTTTTTTCTCCTGGATCCAAAATTTTTCCATCTCAGTTCAAAGTTATTTTTGTATCCTGATATTTTGTATCCTAATAGTTTACTTCTTGTTTTGATCTGTTACTTTTTTTAGGAGTTATGGGTTACTTTAGTTCTACTATGGGGCTTGATCATCTCTTACTAGGTTGCTAGCTATCGCTGCAACCCGGATATTGACAAACACCATTTATGATGAACTATATCGATCCTTTATGTAATTCATTATTTATCTAGTAGGGTTTCAGACAAGGTAGTTCTAATGATGTACTTTTGTTTTGATCTGACTCTATTTTTAGGAGTTTTGGGTTTTTATATTTCTTAACATTGGACTGATCGTCTCTTACTAGGTTGTTTGCTACTGCTGCAACCCGGATTCACATACATATTTATGAGAGGCAGCCTGGCCGAGTTGTCCAAGGTACTGGTGTTAGCCACCAGTCTCTTTGAAGGCGTGGGTTCAAATTTTACCGCTGGTATTATGTTTTAAAGACTGCAGTGTGAAAAGACATCAAAAATGCAGTTTTTGGTGGAAAAATTTATTCTCTTTTAGAAATAATTTATTTTAGTTACTATAGATTTTTAACCCAATTAATTTACTATAAAATGAGCCATTGAACAACTATCTACGACGTTCCAGTGCCGAG
Organism: Artemia sp. Qi Xiang Cuo; assembly: GCF_049724085.1. Classification (NCBI taxonomy): domain Eukaryota; kingdom Metazoa; phylum Arthropoda; class Branchiopoda; order Anostraca; family Artemiidae; genus Artemia; species Artemia sp. Qi Xiang Cuo. The sequence goes on from NC_142804.1 coordinate 11,128,640, forward strand.
CTATCTCTGGAAACTAAGATAAAAAAGAGAAAAAAATATGCCATTTGTGGAGAATCCATTAGTAGCTGCCACTTTTCTTGATTTTCAAGCCAATATATTTCCCTTGCTGTTCAAGCCAAGGGACAGAAATTTTACTATACAGGGGTTACTATACAGCGGGTCTAATGGTGTACTTTTTGTTTTGATCTGACTCCCTTTTTAGGAGTTATGGGTTTTTATATTTCTTAACATTGTACGTGATTGTCTCTTACTAGGTTGCTAGCTACCGCTGCAACCCGGATCTCAGTCGGATAACATCTTGTTGCACGAGCCAATAAGATAATTTCAAGTGAACAATACACCTGTGTGACGGGATCAATTTATTTTTGAGTATCTTCTTAGCTAGTGCTTACTAATTTTTGTGATGGGAAAAGGAAAGAAAAGACAAATTGAATTTGAATCCCCTCGTGACACTACTAATTCTATAACCATATATGAATCAATCCAAAATCTTGCAGCTAGGGGACAGCAGATTTTATCAACTCTTAGAATTATACCACTGCAACCCGAACATCTATACAATGACACCTTAATCGTTCTTTAATGTAAACTACAGGGTTACAAGCAGGAAAAAGCCTACGGCTTTTTCTTCTTTGAATCCTCTTTGAAATAGTAAGAGACGAACCTCAAACAATTAAGTAGCTAACTGAGTTCGATGTATGCAATGTTTTGTTATTCCTATGATCGTCATTTAATGTAAAATACTGCTGCAACCCGGAAACTATGTATTAATTCCTTTTAATACTTTAGTATGGGCTACACTTCATTCTTTAATGTAAACATTTGACGTGATTGTCTCTTACTAGGTTGCTAGCTAGCGCTGCAACCCGGATTGTTTTTTTTTATCTGATTCTAGTTTTAGGAGTTATGGGCTATTTCATTTTTTACTTTGGGACGAGATCGTCTCTTACTAGTTGGCTAGCTACCTTTGCAACCTGGATTGAAATTACAAACAGGAAAAAGCCTACGGCTTTTTCTTAGTTTGAGTAGTAAGAGACGAATTTCAGAGAATAAAGCATGTAAGTAAGTCAATTATTGCACCATACTCTAGAATAGTTTATAGATGATAATACTGCCACTAAAACTAAAGCTACTACTTTTAATAAATATTTCAGTTACTATGAGAAAGCGTTCGTTCTTTATTATAATAATATAAAACTATGATGACATTCACTATTTATCTAGTAGGGTTTCAGACAAGGTAGTTCTAATGATGTACTTTTGTTTTGATTTAACTCTTTTTTGAAGAGCTTCGTTATATTTCTTAGCATTGGACTGATCGTCTCTTACTAGGTTGCTAGCTACTGCTGCAACCCAAATTCACATATATATTTATGAGAGGCAGCCTGGCCGAGTGATCCAAGGCACTGGTGTTAGCCACCAGTCTCTTCGGAGGCGTGGGTTCAAATCTTACCACTGGTATTATATTTGAACGACTGCAGTGTGAAAAGACATCAAAAATGCAGTTTTTGGTGGAAAAATTTATTCTCTTTTAGAAATAATTTATTTTAGTTACTATAGAATTTTAACCTAATTAATTTCCTTTAAAATGAGCTATTGAACAACTCTCTACGATGTTCCAGTGCCAAGCTATCTCTGGAAACAAAGAAAAAAGAAAAAAAATATCCCGTTTAGGCAGAATGTTGTTGTAGCTGCCTTTTTTCTTGATTTTCAAGCCAATATATTTCCCTTGCTGTTCAAGCCAAGGAACAGAAATTTTACTATACAGGGGTTTCGGAGAAGGCGGTTCTAATGGCTTACTTTTTGTTTTGATCTGAATCCTTTTTTAGGAGCTATGGGTTTTTATATTTCTTAACATTGGACGTGATCGTCTCTTACTATGTTGCTAGCTACCGTTGCAACCCGGATTACAAGCAGTTACTTTTCCTTGCTCACCAGCATAGTCTAATGGTGTGGCATACCGTGTGTCAAAATGCTTTACGTTGCCGCCATTTGAAACTAACAACCTACCAACAGCTAATTTTCTGTAGTGTAAGGATGTGTTACTCGAAACATTTATCACAAATAGCATTTTATTTCATTTTCTTTAAATCAGTGAAATCAGTAGCTTACATACAGCTACCTTTCCTCGACAAGCAGCCAAGGTATAATTTTATTTATTATTATATATATTTTTATTTATTTATTATATATATACCTAATATTATTAGGTATTATTTTATTTACTATATTAATAAAAAAATACTAATTTTAGATATGTTACCTTCTTTCTAGATGTTCTAGCACGCTTTTCAAAGCTAGACTTAGTGCTCTATTAAATATATCATTATGCATAAGTTTACTTTTGAACAATTATTTCTGTTCATCTTTGATTTAGTGTAGCAGCTCTAACGTGGTATTTGCTATATGTCTGTTAGAATAACATGGTATTTGCTATATATCTCGTGGAAATAGTACCTTGGTTGCTTCTCATAGGCAAAGAGAGTGAGACAAAAACAAATACAAAATACCTTCAACCAGGTGAAGGTGTTAAAATATGCTATAAAAATATAATGTTTTAGTCATAAAGTTATTGGGACGTGAAAAACGTATGGTATTAAGGATTAATCATCCTTGTGTACTAGTACCCATTTGAAATTTTCGCGTAGGAATGATTTATTTGCCTTTTTCAAGGTGGGTTAAATTGTCCCTATACTGAGGGCGAACAGGCAGAAAACAAGGGGTTGACCTGGTTTTTGCTTTCGAATCCGCAAAAAGCTGCATTTAGCTTGGGCTTTAAAATGTCCATTAAGCACCAATAATAAGATTGCCAATTTGAGCGAATAAGATGAAACTGCCCTTGAAAAAATGAGACAATATGAATTTTTCGATGAAAATACTAAATAGTTATTTTTCAAGCAGAATGCAGTCAATAAGTATTTTCAAAATCCCCCCCCCAATTAATGTCTCTGTGTATATTTCCTTATGATCCTTCCTCCTATTAGATTGAAAAAGAATAGAAAAGACCTCGTATTTATCTTCGACCTGTTAGATCTCATAAATGAAACTGTCCTCTAGTCTATTCTCAATGCGAAGATTAATAAAATACAGAGAGATTTTATGCTTCAGCGTAAGGATTGATAATCGATCTGTTGCGATACGATACGAACTTATAATATCAAATAACAGGAATTAAATTAACAGTTAAATTAAGAGACAATATAATTTGAATAATTACTCTTCATTGTCACTTATTTACTGAAATCAGACACAAAATAGTGTCGAAAGCACAATCTGTATCGGCTGGTAGCCACGGGCTTACAAGGCTTGGGTTGTAAGACTATTCGTCTTGTTCGTGTTATCTCCAATATGAAAGGATCCTTATTAGTAATATTTATCAGTTATATTAAAGGATTGCACCTTATAAGACAGAGCTCTTTCTACCCCCTTCTTTGTAATGCCAGATAGTCTATTCGTCAACCGATATGAAAAGAGAATAAACCTTAGCGCATCCTCTTTGGTGGGAGAGATGGAAGGGTTCGGGGGGGGGGCCTTTGGGGGCATGGGGGGGGGTCTTTGAGGCTTCGAGAGCCTTTGGGAGCCCGGGGGGCTTTGGAGATCGGGGAAGGGTTTTTGGGGGTTTGGGGGTCCTTTGGAAGCCTGGGGGCCTTTAAGGATCAGGGGAGGACCTTTGGGGGTTCGGGGGACCTTTGGGGACTGGGGGAGGACCTTTGTGGGTCTGGTGGACCATTGTGGATGGAGAGGGCCTTTAGGGGGGCTCGAGTATGGTCTTTTGGGTTTTTTTTTTTTTTTTTGGTTTTTTTTTTTTTTTTTAAAGGGATATATTTTCCCCCAAAGGGCACACAAAAAATTTTAACGGGAGTCAAAATTTACAGAATTGAAGATATTAATTTCGTGGAAGCACCAAAATATTTTTTACAACAGGATGTGGAAATTCTTCAAATTTGTGTAAGGGTTCAAGCCCGCTGGACGCTTGCCCGGCGCTTCGCTGACTCGTGGCACATCCCTGTGGCGCTTCTGGGGGCCCGCATTGCGTCCCGCGATGCGTCTCAAGCCCGAGACACTTCTCTGACTCGTGGCGCTTCCCCCGGTGCTTCCCCCGGTGCTTCCTGGACCCACTGACTCCGCGGGCAATTACATAATGTCCCAAAAAAATTGAAATATTCGCTTAGACTGCATATGTCCAAGTTTCTCTCTAATTCCGTTCTGTAGGTTCGGTGAACTCTTCATTAGCTCACAATTATTGTAAGCCATCGTGCGAGTGTTCCAGGATTGAACCGTTAACTCGGTTTCCCCTCGCTAAAATCTTTGGCACGAAAGAAATATTCAGTGTAAATTAGAACGTAAATATGCGACAGATGGAATAATCTCTCTCAAATTACGTGAAAAAGAGCAGTCGGTGTTTCAAAGGTATCTAAAAACTATATGCGAAGCGATAGCGAGAGCGGTTTCTTTGCAAAAAAATTACATTTAGATATATCCGAGGGAGATAAGTTTATATTAGGTTGAAAATAAAAGTTTTGTTTTTATATATTTCTATAAGATAGTTTGAAGAAAAAATACTCACATTTGCATAATCCGTCTGGACTTGTGTGCCAGATGGCCCGGCTAGTGCATGTTGGAGGGTAACCTCATGATTTTGTGTAGGTGGGGCAGCTCCCGAAGGCCCAGGCAACGCATGTTGGAGGGGGAAGGGACTGGTGACGTTAATTTCTTGTACAGGAGCTGTGACTTGTGCAGCGGGGGTAGCTTCTGAGCCCCTTGAAAAAGCTTGTGTAGGTGGGGCTTTGGCATTGAAGCTATTCGCCCACTCTCTCTTGAACTTTCTGCCAGGCTGCATTGGGGCTCGATTAAGAGTGGCTTGCGTAGGTGGCTGCACTTGGGCAAGTTCCAAATGATGTCAGAAAGGAGATATTTAAAAAAAAATTTGTTCAACTATAAGTTATATTATTGTTTTCAGATCGTAGCTAGGCTGAGCTCTGAAGAATATTCGGGTAAAAAGAAGTTTTAACATTTTCTAGCCTCCTTTCAATTTAGTATAAGAAAAACATGAAACTGTGATTTTATGATAAGCCTTCAGCTGCAATTTACGCCAAAAGGAGAAGATAATTATCAAAAGCATGAAAATTAAAAATGTAAAATGCATATTTCAAAGAAATAGTATCCTTCTTAATAATTTAAAATCAATAAACCGTGGGAAGCGGTTTTCTTAGTATTGTTTGTGAATGAATAAAAGATGATGAGTGACAGAAAACATTTTTGGAACTAAACAATACTTTAAATTTAGTAAATTGGCAAATGTTGTCAAAATGTAATTTTTTCCTGAAGTTGAAACCTCTTACTTCAACTCAGGTGTTGAACCTTTGGTAGATATTTTGGTTCGAAAATAAACTATCCCCTTTAACTCTGAACTAATATTGTTTTTCCACAAGAAACTCTAGCTTTTAATCTTAGTGTTATCAATATTGGTGTATGTAATTAAGGGTTGGGATCTCTCACTTGATGAGGAGGTCCTTCTTTGTACTAGTACCTCATTCGATGTTCCTGATGATATGCTAAACATGAACTATAATGACGATGGTCTTTCATATAAGTCAGAAGATCTGGTACGGCGGGGGCCTTCAGGTCGTCTTTGCATAGAGGATGATGAGCGGTTGGCCCCTAGTTTGCCTACAATAGGAGTACGCGGCGATTTATTTGAGGACATGCCTCTTCTTATAGATATATCAATAAATGATGAACCTGAGCTTGTGTATATAAAAACTATTATAAATATTGATATATCAAATGAATAAAAATATTTAGAAGAATCATTTATTTTTTGTTATCTTTGATAGAAAACTTGGTTGAGGACTGATAATACTCTATGTGTGATTTAATCAAACTGAACAATTCTTGTACAGAAGTCTCTGCTGGTATCCTCACTCTATATATATCTAGTATATGAAAATTAAAATAGTACAAACAAATTTATTGTACGATTACAATATAAAACTCATTATACATATCAATAATTAGATTTAACGGTAAATCATATATGGGAACTCTTCCACATTGGTTTCCGTTGTTTAAAATCCTTTTCGTAGAATGACCGGGGTTCGGGGGGCTTTTGGGGTCTGGGGGGTCTTTGAGGATCGGGGAGGGCCTTTGGGGGTCCGGGGGACCTTTGGGGACTGGTGGAGGGCCCTTTGGGGGTCTGGGGGACCTTTGAGGGTTGAATGGTCCTTTGGGAGCCCGGTGGACCTTTGGGGAGCGGGGAAAGGCCTTTGGGGGCCCGGGGTGAGCCTTTGGGGGTTTGGTGGGGATTGGGGGCCGGGGGAGGACCTTTGGGGGCTCGGGTATGGCCTTTTTAGGGTCTGGGGCCCTTTGGGGGCCTGGGGGACCTTTGGGGACCGGGATGGGCCTTTCGGGACTGGTGGAGGGTCTTTGAGGGTCGGGGGGGGGGCCTTGAGCATCGATTGGGCCCTTTGGGGCCCGGGGGGTCCGTTGGGGGTCTGGGGAGAGCCTTTGGGGTTGTGGGGGCCCTTTGGGAGCTTGGGGGGGCCTTTATTCTAAACGTATCTAGTATGAGAAAATTAAAATAGCAGAAACAAATTTATTGTATGATTATGGTATAAAACTTATCAAGCATATCAAAAATGGGATTTATCCTAAAACGATATATGAGAACACTTCCACCATGGTTTCCGTTGTTTAAAATCCTTTTCGTAGAATGACCCCTTATGTTGTCTCTTAAAGGGCCACTTTTTCTCTTCTGTTGGAGCATAATCATCATAATAATCCGAGTTATATCTTGCACTATACACATTTTTCCTTGAGTTTTCACTGCTGTCTTTTACACTATAGAGAAAGCCCTCTTTTACCAGTCTCTTCTTTTGATCCTCCTTTTCTATCATATCCATCTTTCTTTTATCTGAGCTTACTTGCAATCAGTATAAATTTCTCTCCATGTCGCATATAATTTTTCTTCTCGTTTCCTCCAGATTCTTCTCATCTGTCTCTCCCTCTAAGCTATCTAAACATTCAGTAGGTTCATGTGAATACTCAAAATCATGAAAATGTCCTTTACAAATAGAACAGTTGCAATAAAAGGATATTTCTAACTCAACTTGGTCACTCATGTTATTACTCTGCTAACTAAAACTAACGAAACTGATTGTCCTCGCACCATAAATTCAAAGCGTAGGAAAGGGGAGAGGAGTAACTCTGTGACGTTGCCTCTTTCGAAGGAGGAGCCATCTACATTGGCAATAAAAGTATATCCACGATATCATTCTGACGTGTCGTGATCAAGATATCAATGAATTGAGTATAAGCATTTGAATCACATTTTAAAAGTTTCATACAATAGTCCGATGAGGATTATTCCAAAAGGCGAGAAAATCATCATCCAAAATCAAATGTTTTTCCATAAACACTAGATTTGATCTAATTCTCTCTTTCTCAAATTTATTCATTTTTCAATCCTTTCACTCTGACTGCCAACTCTAGACTGAAAAGAAAGTTGGCTCGGAAACAACAACATTGACCTTGGCATTTTGCCTCGAATAACAACAATAACATTGACCCCATTAACCACGTGTTCCCCATATGACTGTTCAAAACAATAACAACATTGACCCCATTAACCACGTGTTCTCCCTAATGACTCTTTTCAAAACAACATTGACCTTGGCATTCGCTGAGAGCGTGTCCAAAACAACAACAATAATATTGACCCCATTAACCACGTGTTCCCCCTAATGACTCTGTTCAAAACAACAATAACATTGACCCCATTAACCACGTGTTCTCCCTAATGACTCTGTTCAAAACAACATTGACCTTGGCATTTGGCTCGGAAATAATAACAACATTGGCATTCGCTAAGAGCGTGCCAAAAACACACCTGGAGAAAGAGGTCATTGACCGATTACGCAATCATTCTCACTAATGACTTTATGCCCATATATGGTTTGGGCGTCGGACTCAATAAGGCATCTCTACTAAGGATAACCTCCTAAAGACTATCGCGATAAAATACCAAAGAAAAAGAATTTCAGATACTATAAGTAACGTTCTGAACAAATTTATGAGCCCCTCCCCCACAGTCGTGCGGCATTTTCGTGGCATCAAAGTATAGCATCCACGAATGTATTTTAATTTTAATCTGGGAAATACAAAGAAATTAAATTCATATGGCTTATGACAAACTACAAAACTTTTAAGTAATACCGCGTGGGATAATAAATACCTCTACCACGTGGCGTTAACTCCGCCACAGGAGAAGGATGATTTGACACCTTAAAAGTAAATGAGTTACACTTCAACTCACTTGACTCCCATTAACTAAGGATATACAAAGCCGATGAAAGTAATATTTTAGTCGCGTCACGGCTAAATGAAATATTAAAATAAATGAAAAAAAACATTACAGCCTAATAGCCGAATTTTGAAGGCATTAAAAGATAGGTCTATATTTTCAAAAAAAGGGCCTTAACGAAATTAATTGAAACTATAGATATAAAAAAAGCAGATTGTTTAAAAAGAAAAATATGCCTCGTCAATCATAGATTACTTAAGAAAAATTTTGTTGTAAATAAGGGTTCAACAATTATAGAAATCGAATGCCATAGCAAATTCTAATAGAAAACTTTAGAGTTCCCTCAAGCCGAACGACAGATATCGCATTAATTGAAATATGCTAACCTGTAATATAATACAATCCTTTCTTTAACGATACAAACTCGAAAAACCCACTCAGACCATGTAAAAGATACTTTTGGCAAAAAAACCAGTAGTAGTACCTCATGTACTTCGCACGATAAAAAAATTCTTTTATTTCAAACAATCGCACCTAAAACAAAGCGAAGCATACTTTTAGCTGAAAAATCAGTAGTAACATCCCTCACATTTCGAAGGTAACACAATTTTGTTTTTCTTTGGGCGATTAATAAAAGCTCAACATACATGGCAATTCTAATTGATAAAAGAAAAATAAAATAATCAGCAAACAACCCCATGAAATGCTCTGAAAATGGAATAAGAACAATAACTCTAGTGTCCATACGTTATACGATATTAAAGATGGATGAACCCCCAAACATGGGAGGTCAGTGCCAAGGATGAGCACGGTATATGTTATTCCACCATGCATTCATTCGACTTTCACCCTCTATTGAGAAAAGTTACGTGGATATGAGACTTGAGTGCATAACAAGACGTTGCTTGGCAAACACTGCAACTGCTTACTCGTCAAAATGCTTCAGCAGATGACCTCTGAGTCATGAGAAGCTATGGCCAAGGGGCAATGGCGGGTGGTGTCTATATAACATCCCATTGCCGTTTGGCCCTAACTCTTTTATGAGAAACGACCATGCAGTTACGAATAGTTGTCACCACATAATGAAAAACTACAGTTTTGGAATTGGACAAAACTACCGTAAGTCGTGGGGAGCCGACGGGTAGATGTTGTGACCTGTGATGCCTTTTATCTCATTGGTCATAATAGTTTGACCGAGAAACTCTCACGAGAAGATCAACTAACCTCTCCATAAAAAGTGACCCGCAACAATTACCCTAACTCACCTCTACCATAAGAAAATAATGTGATAACAAAAGTGACCATACGAGAATTTTAAGTAAGGATGGACAAAAGCACAATACGTGGGGAATGCCATAACCTTGTAAGCTTTTCCTGTTGACTGTTTGGGAAAGGCATGCAAAGTGAAGGTATCTCTTGCGAAGTACATCTAGAACAGAAGAAAGAATGCAAAAAAATATAAAAATTAATTATGCGATCAAAAAAAACTACCCTACATAACCCCCACCAGTAGAGGAAGTGTGAAAAACATAAGTGACCATACGAAACATGGAAAAAAAATGGAAAAGAAGTCAGATACTTGAGAAGAACGTCAACAGGGCCCTGTAAATCTCATTAGAATATAAAATCATCTATTAAAAGCGACCCAGAAGAATTACCCTACATTAATTTTACTACTATAACGTTTACTATAACAAAAGTAACCACGCAAAAGAATCTACGAAGAAAACAAGCAAATAAGCATCATACATGAGAAATTGTGTCCGGAGAGTGGATGATTTTAGAACTAGTTTTTGGAGCTTAGTTCTGGAACTGGTCATGGAGGACTGGTTCCGGAACTAATCTTCAGAAATTACTTTCAGTCCCGACATCTTGTTACTCTTTGGATCTATTCTTGGAACAGTAATTTCCTCTGTGAAGAACAACTTATACCAAGGGGAATGCAAAAGCACTAGTGAAAATTAAATAACATGAAATTAAAAAAAAAGGCCAAGTAAACAGCACATATTACAATTAACCATCAAATTGATAGCACTAAGCGACGCGCCGCGCAGCCAACTATTTGATTATCTTAATTATTCCATAATCATTATTATGCCTTAAACCACTATAACCATTTTGAAAATAAATTATTACTAAGTAATCACTTATTTAATGATAAATTTTATATATGATCACGTTTACAGATACTGTACGTAAAGACCTTCAACCACTGGTTAAGGGAATCACCGAAACAAGTGACCATACGGTATGTTGCTTATATTAACCTAAAATCTAGTAAAAAAAAGAGAAATCATAGACGTGAAAATGTAATCTTATGGAATCTTAAGAAAAGACATAGCGTAGACAATATTAATGCTCCATTAAGGGAATGGGGACTTGTTGATAATTTAATGAAGGAAGAGGAACTTATCAGAACAGTAGAAAATCTTGACTGTCCTAAACTATATTATCTTATAAAATCTCAAAAGACTATGTTGGAACAAAGAATGACCCTAAGATTAACGGCAAGGCTAGTGCTTTATAATTTTAGTGCACGTGCGATGACCAGAACACTCGAGCACACTAGACGAAGTGCCAATCTGGCCTTCCGAAACTTAGTGCAACATATCCCAGCAACAAAGTATAGCTCGTTGTCTAAATATATTGCCGACAATATTTGGTACGATCAAGATGATAATAATATAACTACAATTTGACCCATTAAATTTCTCTCCATACTAATAGACCAAGGAAATATGTTAAAAGGTGAAAGCTTTCTTAAAATCTTATACGTCAATTGTGTAAATAACACGTATCTAAATCCGATAAACCCTTCAACAGGATCCGCAATTTTTCAAGTTACCCCAAGAGAATATAAAGACATAAAGAAAATAACCCTGAATTTCTTCCAAGAAGATGAAAATTTTGGAAGAAAAATAGTCCCTGGATTAGACGTAATCGTACGTGAGCAACTATGCTGTTGCCAATCACATGTAAATCTAAGTTTCTCTGTAGTAAAGATAATAAATGACCCATTGTCATTATCTCAGCGGTGCTGGAAAGTCATTCGTCAAAATATGCGAAGAAATGACATAACCGCCACTTTGGAGGGCCTGCACCTTCCAAACCAACTATTAGTGTATTTAATGTACCTAAATATACCTGAAAACGGTAAAAATGATATAGTATTTGAAATTCAATTTCTCAGCTCAAATGTTTCGTCATGGGAAAATTATCGACTGCTCGATATGCTTACATCTCCAAGTTCAAAGGCGACACTGCCGGATGATGCACCCATATTGAAATTAAAACCCAACCTCAGTGGAAGAAACTGTATATATAAATAATCTCGCTAAAATGAATGATGAAAGAACCCTATAATACTACCTGAAGTGTTATAACTATGAAAAATCGATTGTTATAAAAAAAATGCATTATAGACCAGTATTGTATTAATATTTATGGAACCATGAATTAGAGCAAATATCACGAGATCTAAATACATTATCAATATATTGACAGAAAGGTAGCTTCTTGAAAGTCTCTATACTTTTAAGACTATAATGCGACCACACAGTCGTTAAACTAAACTACGGATCTTTAGGTAAGTAATTAGGTTCGACCACACAAATAGACAGGTGCAAGGAGGCACCGGTGAAAAAGTTGTTCAACCTCAACCTGAAGTTACCTTGTTTTTCATTTAAAAGTGGTTAGTATGGAGGTCAGATGACTCGAATTACGGTCGAATGAATAAGTACCCGATGTATTGAGGAAATGCCGGTGAAAAGGTAGTTTGAACTCGACCTAGAGTGTACCATGATCATAACCAATCTTGAAAAAGTTAACGAGACAAAATTCAATAGAAACTACCTTCTTTTGGCCATTGTTCTGAAATGTTCTGAAAGGACCAAATAAAGCAATGGCCAAACCAATTATTGATACAGAGTACATATGTATCAGACGTGCAAAAGAAACTGTCATATACTTGGCTGCAATGATCGTCGTGACCAAGTCTGGGGAAGACGTCTTCACGAAAAAATGAGATGTTAGGTATGATTTAAGGACGTTTAACGTAAAATCTTATAAGTTCGGTCTAGATCTCGCAAACACCCCAAAATATCGGCCAGCGGGAGGCAAATTAGGAATCAAATATAACGGTAGAAAGGGAAAATACCTCCATTTTATTCAACATGAAATTAGGAAATTACAAAAACAATATAAAATCCGGTACTAGTATGTTAAAAGTCCTTGCCAGACTGATTTACTTCTCCTCGACAAATTTAAAAAGCAAAAATTAGTTTACAAAATTGAAGGAAATCCAAACTGTGTAAAATATCAAGGAAAACATGATCCCCTTCAAGAAGTAAAATATTACAAACAGTACCTGTATAATCCAAAGAGTGTATTATATAGAGCGAGAAGAAATGAAATTGTGTTTAAAAGAATTAAAACTTATCAATCAAAATCAAAAGTGGTTAAGAAAACGAAAAAGCTAAAACAATCAAATAATTAAAATTAACCCATTCATCCTTATGTTAAAACAATCAAATTCTTATGTGAAAGTAATTAAAATATCTATATCCCAGTTTAAGAATCAACAGTACGATAACCATGCAATTTGTAGTAACAAATTGTACGACCACGAGTCTTAATCTCATATTGTTTCCTTTGGGCAAAGATAATTATTAAAAAAACATAAATATAATACCATAATTAGTACCTTGTTTCCCTCTTTAATAAAAAAAAAACGAATAATAAGAATCTAAGCCCTTGTTCAATTATAAATCATAAGAAGTTTTCCAGTATAATGTCTAATGAAATATTAATTCCAGAAACAGCAAAAAGGATGTGGATAACAAAGGTCATAACAATCTTCATTTCCCAAACTATAGCCCAAGATATTGTAAAACATGGAATAATCTTCAAACATGAGAACTCGCTACTTGCAAGCCACAATGCCTGGAAAATATTCATGAAACTAGATCCCAAACAGTTTGAAACCCTATTTCAACAGGTAATGAGACTGGAGAAAAACACCAATGAATTAAAGGATTCCATATTCCAATTCTTGAAATCGGATAAAAGCTTGCAGACCACGAAAGACATGCACCAAAAGGAAAATAAAGACTATTTACCAGCCATTCTTCCCAAACTAAAGTCAAAATTCATAATAGACGACTTTGATAAGAAAATGGCAGAAATCGATAAAGCCCTAGGAACAAGAAAACAAGAGAAGCCCCTAGGGAAGAGAGAATGTTTCCTGACGAAACATTTGAGCTGAGAAATTGAAGTTCAAATACTATATCATTTTTACCGTTTTCGGGTATATTTAGGTACATTAAATACACTAATAGTTGGTTTGGGAGGTGCAGACCCTTTATTATTTTATTATTATTTTATTTTTCTTTTTGATTATTTGAGTTATTTTGAGTTGATTATTTTGATTATTTTGAGTTGATTATTTTATTTTTCTTTTATTAAATAGAATTGCTATGTATGTTGAGCTTTTATTAATCGCCGAAAGAAAAACAAAAATTGTGTTACCTTCGAAGTGTGAGGGATGTTACTACTGATTTTTCAGCTAAAAGTATGCTTCGCTTTGTTTTAGGTGTGATTGTTTGAAATAAAAGAATTTTTTTTCAAGTAATTAGTATAAAATAAATTCTTTTAAATAAAATTCAAATTTGAAAGTGGGAGAGAGAGCATAACAACGATGAGGACATCGTTAAAGATGGGATGGATGATATGTAATGGAATCAATTTCTAAGACCCCGGAATTTTCCAAGTAAAGAATACCAAGAATATAAACCCAAACAATTTAAGTAACAATTAATTGTCAAGTTTAAAAAATATCGAAATATTGTGTTAAAACAGAAACTATAAAAAAATCTTTCCCAAAAAAGAATATAACAGCTATAGATATGCAGAATAACCAATTTCACTTGACAATGTAACCGACCATGTAATCTAAATTTTGAGATGGAAATTCCAAACGATCGACAGATGGTCTCTTAAGATAAGAAATAAAACGAAATGTTCCGCTCCAATCACAAGGTATAAACCTTACAAATATTTTCTTGAGATACAAAAAATAAAACTAAATATTCCGCTGAGATTACAAGGTAAAGCTTTAAAAATATTTGCTTTAGATACAATACAAGAATCAAAAAAAGATTCTATTTTCTTTAGATACACATAATCAAAACAAATAATTATGGTGTCTGAGCATTAATTTTAATTTTCTTTCTAAAACTAGAAGAACACATTAAAATTTTTCAAATTAGTTTTTTTTAAAGTTCTAATCACTCGACACTTGATTTTACGGGAATCATATTAACATTGACAAAAATTGATATAAAAAGAGATAAAATATCTGGCAAACAAAATAGAGTTCAAAAAATAACAAAAGATGATGACATTCAAGCTAAAAGAGGAATTTTCGCCTCCTTGGCAACAATTTGCAGCACCTTAATTATTTAGTTGAGTTGTTTCAGTGGAAGTTTTCTTACTATTTGGTATTTATATTTTTCGTTACTCCGACTCTGGAAATTGTGCCAACATTTTTGCCTGGCTATGTGAGGTATTTTTTTAGGAGCCTCATTAGCATGCATTCTGGCTTTGTTAAATAAATGTAAAATTATAATGGCTGTATTGTGCCTAATTATAACACTTTCGTTTTTTGTGACAATTCATTATCTTTCTCCACTTAACACTGAATACCGCAAAATTCTGAAGTATGAATTTATAAATATGACCCTGGCGAATTTTCATGGCTTTTCATGGAATGGCACAAAACCTTTATGCCTTCCCAAAGCCAGAATAAAATTTACACTTTACTGACAAAAATATAAATCTTTTTATTTTTATAACTTTAATATATAGAAAATTTTTAACTTTTTCATCAATAAATATCAGTATATGTATATTAAACTGACAATGCAAATTCATTCGTATTTTATTAGTAAAGTGCAAATTTTGTTCTGGCCTTAGGAAGGCATAGGGGTTTTGCACCCAACATATGTTAATTTGTGCTGGTTTTGAGTTTGACTCGGTTATTTTTTTGTAATTTCTGTTCGTTTTGGGCTTAATTTAATTATCGATGCTGATTTGTGGCAGTTTCATGCTTGGTAGATTATTGGATTTAATTTTTGCTTATTTTTGTTTAATGGAGTTCTTTACTTTTCTTAGAAAAACATATTTTGCGGAATAAGTTTTTTAAATTGATCAAGTATCAAGAACCTAACAAAAAATGTAACAATTTCCTAAATTTTCTGGTAGTTTTCTTGCTTTAATGATAAAAATATTTTTCAGATATCATACGAATTTTTGCACTCTACATAATAAATTAAGCGATTCTGAACTAAAAACTAAGACAAATAAAAATTTAATTTCTTGTATTAATCTATGCATTCAATCCTGCGTCGAGTAGTTAGAACCTAACCAAAAATAAAACTAGTTTTAAAATTTTGATGTATTTTCAAGTTTGAATTAGAAGATTCAAGCTACTGCTCGGATATCATAACTATTTTTGCAGTTTAAGCGATAGCTTTAGTGACGCTGAACTTAAAACAAAAGTAAATAAAAATTTCTTGTAGATAAATATGCGTGTATGAATTATTGCTTTCACTTTTTATGTCATTTTAGCGTATAACTCACATAGAAGGCAAGGCATCTTATCGCTATTTGATCTATGTTCTAAATACTTTTCTCATTTATATTCAACGCTGACGTCACAACTTCTTGTATTATGCCGTCAAAATTATAACAATTTTCATCTCAATAACTTCACAATATGTTTACATTTTTTACATCATGATTCTAATGAATCTATGACAACATTCATGATATAGTGTACGAAAATACAGTTTTCTTCAAAACAGAGATTTTGTTTTAAATGTTTTTGTTAATTACAAAAGCTCGCATTACCTAATAACTAGCTATCTGAGCGAAAAAAAAGTACTCTTAATGCAGAATATCGAAGTTCAAGCAGCTTTTCTTGTTATTCAAGCCACGGAATTCCTTCACTATTCAAGTGATTTAGCTACCATTTGCTTTGTCATAATATAAAAACTATAATCTTAACTACGAAGGTACAATGGTAAGCATATGTGCTTGTAACTAGTGGTTATGATAGCTGTCATTCATCAACACTGGCCATAAAAATGCAGCTTTTAGTTGAAAAACTGATTCTAGTTAAAATAAAAATATTTAATTATAACTGACACTAGATTTAGTAATTTCTTTTAATATGAGCCACTGAACAACTTGCTACGATGCTCTAGTACCAAGCTATCTGTGGAAACGAAAAAGAGGAGATGCCTTTTAGGTAGAATGTTGATGGTTTAGGCAGACAAAGCAGTTCCAATGGTTTACTTTTTGTTTTGATCCGAATTTATTTTTAGGAGTTATGAGTATCATATTTCTTAACGTTTGATGTTATCGTCTCTTACTAGATTGCTAGCTACCGCTGTAAGCCGGATCAAATTCTATTCAATGTCAAAATTCAATTTAAAATCCTAAATTAAGTAGCAAGGACCTAGGAAACACCAAAACTCCTTTTTAAATTCCCAGGTATTTTTCCGGCTTTTATTAAAAAAATCAAAAATATTTCCCTGACATCACAAATATCTTTACTTTTTAGATAATAACTTTAGGAATCCTGAAATGAGAAATAAAATATAATAAAATTATATTGTTGAAAGATGGACGTGTATATTGCAAAATAGAACTAAAATATTGCAGTTAGACCTTAGCAAAAATAAAAACTAATTTTATAACTTTCAGGTATTTTCCAGTTTTAATTAAAGAACTAATTTTATTGATTGTACCCAATAAATATTTTTGTATTTTACATAATCACTTAAACAATCATTAACTGAGAACTAAAATTAAATTTTGCAGTTTTAAAAATAAATTCAGCGACCCTGAACTAAGAACTAAAATTTAAAAAATTTATCTTTTTTCTACGAAAATAAAGTATAATGTTATAGAGAGGAGCAATTTTGGAGATTAGCCAAAAAAAAAAATTCGGCTGCAGGAGGAATGCATAACATTTTGTTGTGAAGAGTCACAGAAAAATCCAGTGTGTGCATCAATTCTAGGGTGCAAACGCTACTATTTGATACTGCTCGTACAATTATCTAGCCATTTCACTACATTAATGCTGGAATGAATGTCAATCCTCTAATCAGACCATTTTTTCTTTCATTTCTTCATTTCAGAATCTCTGAGGGGCGGGCAGCCCATAAGTCACAAATTTTTAAATCAATACAAAAGGATTCTTTGATTTTGAGCAAACTCATTAATCTCAAACTCAAAAAACAGTTGGCAAATTTGAATACTGTGGTTTCTGGCACTTTCTTTGTTTTCAAGCCATTGAAATTTCCTGTTTGTTCAAGGCAAGAAACGGTAACGAGGTTACAGCTGCCGCTATACTCACGAGTGTAGCTTTCACTATAAGAACAAAGGAAACCGATTGGATGACATGAATATTACTCTTATAATACTCCATAAAATATTTCAAATTTTTGTAAAATCCATTCTTATAGGTATACCCGGGAATAGGATTTGTGCTGCAGGGAATTTTTGTCGGTGTAATCCAATCAAATGATTACTAATGTGTGGCTCATGCAACCACACAGGCTGAGTTGTAAACGGTCCTCTGGAGCAGGATTCTGGCAGAGTTTTCTTATTAAAATTATTGTTCCAGATCCTAAAAGGAATATATCCTTCCTCATTTTCGTATGATGTAATGCCTGGCTATGTTTGGTATTTTCAAGGAGCCTCATTAGTACGCATTTTAGCCTTGTTAGATAAATGAAAAATTATAGCAGCTGTATTGCGCCTAGTTTTAACACAATTCTGGAGCAAGAATTTAAAAAATATGATACTGGAAAATTTTCACGGCTTTATGACCTTCAGGAGATTTTTCACTGCTGTAGAATTACATCATACGAAAATATAAAAGTAAAAAGATAAAAGTTATTTACGATTAGTCACCATATTACAAATTAAATCGAGTAGATTATAACTTTTTTCCTAAAATATAATTCGTTTCCCTGCGGTGTCAATTTGAACTTTATGATCACCACCACGTTCCAACATGAGATATGTTAATACTCGTTTACTCTTATCTCGATAGGTTACTGGCAATAGGTTTCCAATTGTTGTCACTAGAGAATTGAATTCCTTCTCCTTTGATTGCACTGCAAAATCTTGAGATGTTTCCAGTTTAGAGGCATCTGTGACGGTGACGGTGGGTCTCTCACGATAAGGTCCATGTTTGTCCACACGTTGCAATGCATCTTGAAGTAAAACTAGCTTTTTATCATCACCAATATTCTTATCATTAATGAATTTGCTTAGATTGTCTTCAAAATGTTCCACGGGCGAGAGGACAAGTTCAAATGGTGTCAATTTATAGGGTTTAGCCATTCTCTAGAGAAAACTGTTTTCAAGTCCTGCTATTATTAGCAGCAAAAGTGTAAAAAAAGCTACTGCCTGCTTGAAGGAGACGTGTTATTTTAAATATTTGTCTCTGGTTTTTTCAAGCCAATGCGCGTAAAGTGGATCGATTTAGGTTTTTTTGTTGTCTAACAACAATTTGCAAGTCTACATTTCCCTCAGTTAAATTTAAACAAAGTTCAGATATTAGATTAATGAAACCATTGTCAACACCATGTTTGAGTATGGCCTTCCTGAGTGGTGGTTTTGAAGTGCCTAAAACGGAAAATAAATGAAAATAAGCTTGAGTGGTTGCCTGAACCACCCAATATTACTAAATACCATTTGATTGAATTACTCCGAAAAAAACTTCCCTGCAGCACAAATCCCATTCCCAGGTATACCCACACAAATGGATGTGACAAAAATTTGAAACATTTTATGGAGTATGATAAGAGTAATATTCATGTCATCCAATGGGTTTCTTTCGTTTTTTTAGCAGAAGCTACACTCGTGATTATAGCGGCAGCTGTAACCTCGTTACCGTCTCTTGCCTTTAACAAACAGGAAATTTCGATGGCTTGAAAACAAAGGAAGTGCCAGAAACCACAATATTCAACTTTGCCAGATGGCTTTTGAGCTTGAAATTAATAAGTTTGCTCAAAATCACAGAATCCCTTTGTATTGATTTAAAAATTTGTAACTGATGGGCTGCCCGCCTCTGAGAGATTCTGAAATGAAGAAATGAAAGAAAGAAAGGTCAGATTAGAGGATTGACATTCATTTCAGCGTTAGTGTAGCCGGTAGCCGAGCCGGTACGATATATGTTTTAGCCAGACATAGTGCAGAATAAAACAGCTTAGCAAACGAAGTGCCAAGACCATAACCAGACATTGATGAACGACCTTTGTAATAGTCCATTCCTTTGCCCTGTTGTCTTGGGCCAAGAGTATTAAAATAGCAGTCAATATCAAGACAAATGAATACAACTTTTCTATCAGACATCTTGTTTTTAAACACTTGCAGCGATGGGTCGAATATGACATGTACTCACAGCCAAACCTTTTGATATTGTTAGGGAGTCACCTAATTCAGTTTTAGTGTTAACGCAGTTCTTGGTGTTAAATAGCAGTGTTCCAAATAAGAAGAGTTTACGGGAATATACTGAAGAGGCTTTATATTGTAATGATAAATATAATGTTGATTGGTTTTTCGTTCAAGAACTCGTAGGAGGGGAACATTGCTATTGCCAACTCTGGATGTTTCATTAAGAATAACTTTTTCACTGTGAATGGGTGAACTAAAGTAGATCCTGCCCTCTTCCTTTGAATAGTTGAAATGAAAGGCACTTTTTTACGAGTGGAAATTAATTTATTAACAGAAAAACATATATCATTCATATATACGAGTTCCTCATCTTGTAATTTAACATAAGGATAATCCATCCAATTGAGTCTTTGAATTTTATGCTGGTCGCTATCGGGTAGTTGGGGCCAATTGAGGCCTAATTTTCATATCATATTTGCGATATTCTATCAGGATATCATAGGTATTTTTGAGAATACAGTCGAATATAGACAGTTCATACGAACCGTTGAATTTGAAAGTGGGAGAGAACTTCGTCCAAAACTCTCTTGTTTTATTAAAATCATTTTAGACAGGGTCCGAGATATTGGACATGAATTTCACATAGAAATCATTGGGCAACGTAAATGTCTTCAGCTGCAACTCAAGAATCAAAATCAGAGTTGTTTCCTAGCCAATTAAAATGCAACTGTCTCTTGCCCAAGCAAGTACGGCTCTTTAAAATCTTTTTAAATTTGATAAATTTTACTATTATTTCTAACTATTTGTAGTTCTTATTCATAAAAACCACCGAAAATCTCATCATCTTTAGTGTCTCGCAGCCGATATGTCCTTGGTTAAATGTCTAGAATTTTGGACACTTTAAAAAGTTAAGTGCTCCATAAATAATTCAACTTTTCAAAAATATTTATGGTTCTATTGATTCGAACAGTACGGCCAACATTATACTTTTTCTTCACTTTTTTTTCACTGGAATATTGCTTAAGAAAACTGTCAAATATATTATCACTGCAATGAACTTCCTATGGGCTAACATCAGACACGAATCGATGTGGTCGTTGGTTATATATTTGCATGATTTTATCTAAACCATAAATAAAAGCAGCAGTATTTTTCAGCGTGCAATATCTCAAAATTAATAGATGAATCGTTCTTATAAATCGTTCAGCCAACACTGCTTTTATCGGACTATGACTATGATATAGCTTTGTATTATATTTCAATAGAATCTTTTGCACATGAGGATTAACAAATTTACTACCGTGGTCAATTTTAATTTTTCTGTAGCAATCTTGTTCCAGAGTTCTTTCTAAAGCCTGAGCAACTTCAACACCTCTCTTTGATTGCAATGGAATGGCATATGCATAGCAACTAAAGACACTGATTGCCACTAGAATATATTTTTAGGGTGTATTGTGACAACTTTGAATCAAATCTCGAGTTAAAAGATCTGTTTGCATTATATGAAGAGGGATAATGCTTTAGTTTGTCGATATTGTTTGCCAAGAAGCTTGCGAATCCCATGCAGAGCGTAACTCGATTCATTTTCAAGATACTTTTTTGTATTTTTTAACATACTGCCACCTACGTCGGACTATTTTGCACACTAGAGTATGGTGCTTGTGACCGTGAGTTGATATCAATACGCCTTCACTTTTTTCTAGCCGTCATCACTGGTATTGTCAAAGCATTGCTGCTGCTGCTGCTAGAAGTACTAGTTTCTTCAGTGTCATGATGGCAACTAATAACCTTTTTTACTGCTCACCGGAAGATATACAGTAATTTCCTAGTCAAAAATATCTGTGACTACACGGAGA
This sequence comes from Artemia sp. Qi Xiang Cuo, assembly GCF_049724085.1. NCBI lineage: Eukaryota > Metazoa > Arthropoda > Branchiopoda > Anostraca > Artemiidae > Artemia > Artemia sp. Qi Xiang Cuo. The sequence continues at coordinate 11,150,270 of NC_142804.1, forward strand.
TCGTTGGATGTATTTTGATTGAGATCTAGCAAAATGTACCAGTAGGGCTTATTAGTTGCCTAACTGTATGGTGAAAGTAGAAATTTGGTGGTACCTGTATATATTTTTTTAATGAGAGCTATTTTAAAACTTGAGTCACGAAAAACTCGCTAGATAATATAGATGGTGCAGTTCAATGTAAGAGTTCTCATTCCCTTGCTTTGATGAAACAGATTGTGTAGAACTAGAGCTATGGAAATGTGTTCATGATGAGAGCAAACTGTAAACAGTTGTAGAATTTTCTGTAAGAACTCTGCAATAAATTTAGCTAAATCATTGATAATCATCCACGAGTTTAGCTCAACGCTATTGAAAACATCAAGTAATCGGATGAATTGTATTGGCATGATTGTGGCAGCGGCAATAGCTTTTATTTGATAGAAGGACTCCTGCCAAATGCTATAGCAATATTAAATTTTGACTTTTTTTCAAAAGAAATTATTACAATTTTTAATTATTTTAGCTAAAAGTATCGTTTTCCCTGAAATTGACAGTCTAGAGACACGATCTGAATGGTGTTCTAAATTGATACATACTGCTGCTGCTATTGACAACAGTTAGACTACAACTAAGCATAACCCATACTTGTCTAATGAATAAATATTAATAATAATTTTGCCTAGTATGATGTGTATTAGCAACAGCAAAAACATATATTTATTTTATTAACAAAACTTTTTGTACAAAAACAAAAACAGAACATCATCAAAACAAATATTTTTAATTTATTGACAAAAAAACAACATAAAATACAGAAAGAACAGCAATCGACGCTCAGTTGAACACATTTGTAGACTAAAAGAAAACATAAGGGCTGCATTGGCTGAACAATTGATAAGAACGATTTTTCTATAATTTCGAGATATTGCACGCTGAAAAATACTTCTGCTTTGATTCATGATTTAGATAAAATCATGCAAATATATAAACAGCGACCGCATCGATCTCTGTCTGATGTTAGCCCTCAGGAAGTTCATTGCAGTGACAATACATTTGACAATTTTTTTCAGCAATATTCCATTGCAAAAAATTTGAAAAAATTCAATATTTGCGATACTGTTCGAATTAATAGAACCATCAATATGTTTGGAAAGTTGAATTATATATGGAGCACTGAACTTTTTAAAGTGTCTAAAATTCTAGACGATAAACCCAGGACATATCGGCTGCGAAACACCGAAGATGATGAGATCCTTGTTGGTTCTTATGAATATGAAACAGATGTGAAAAATTTAGAAACAGATGTGAAATTAATACCAAATTTAAAAAGATTTTGAAGAGCCGTACTTGCATGGGCAAGAGACAGTTGCTTGTTCGTTGGCTAGGATACAACTCTGATTTTTATTTATGGGTTGCAGTTTAATACATCAACGATGCCCAAGATTTCTATTTGACATTCATGTCCAATGTCTCGGACCCTCTCTACAATGATTTTAACAAAACAAGTGATTTTTGGACGAAGCTCTCTCCCATTTTCAAATTTGACGGTCCATATGAAGTGGCTCTTGTCGACTTCATTCTCAAAAATACCTATGATATCCTGAGAAAAGATTGCAAATGTGATACAAATTAGACCCTATGATTGGCCACCACCACCCGATAGTAACCAATTCAAAAGACTCAATTGGATGGATTATCCTTATGTTGAATTACCATATGTGGAACTCACTTGTATGAATGATTTATGTCATTCTATCAATAAAACAGTATCTGCTTGTAAAAAGGGGCCTTTCATTTAAACTATTCAAAGAAAGAGGGCAGGATCTACATTAGTTCACCGATTGCCAGTGAAAAATTCATTCTCAATGATAATCTAAAAGATGTTCTTGGCCAATCTACATTTAGGTACTTAAAGGATGAAACTTTAAACTCAATATAATCAATGGTAAAAATGTCAGAAATACTAATGTTATTTATGCTGACTATCCACCAGCCTCCTCCTTTGACAATTTTCTATTTCTCTATGCTTCATTTGTTGAAACATCCAGAGTTGGCAATATCAATGTTCCCCTCATACGAGTTTTTGAACTTAAAAATACGTTAAAATTTTAAAACTAGTTTTATTTTTGGTTAAGTCTTAACCACCCGACGCAAGATTGAATTTTTATACAAAAAAATTCAATTTTTATTTGTTTGTTATTAGTTCAGAATCGCTAAATTTATTATGTAAAGTGCAAAAATACGTATAATATCTGAAAAACACTTTTTATATTTTTATTCAAGCTAGAAAACTACCTGAAAGTTTTAAAACTAGTTTTATTTTTTGTTAGGTTCTTGATACTTGATTAATTTAAAAAAATTTCAACAAAATAAGTTTTTCAAAGAAAAGTAACGAACTTCATTAAAGAGAAAATCAGAAAAAATAAAACCAAATAATCTACCAAGCATGACGCTACCAAAATTCAGCATCGATAAATAAGTGAAATCCAAAATGAAGAGAAATTACAATAAATAACCGAGTCAAACTCAGAACGAGCAGAAACTAACATAAGTTGGGTCCCGAGGCCTTCCCAAGGCCAGATAAATATTTGAACTTTACTGAAAAAATACAAATAAATGTGCATTGTCAGTTTAATATACATATACTGATATTTATTAATGAAAATGTTAAATTTCTTTGATATATTAAAGTTATAAAAATAATAAGATTTATATTTTTTCAGTAAAGCGTAAATTTTGTTCTGGCCCTGGGAAGGCATAGGTGTTTTACCCCAAACTTATGTTAATTTTTGCTTTTTTTTAGTTTGACTCGGTTATTTATAGTAATCTCTGTTTGTTTTGGGTTTCATTTATATATCGATGCTGATTTATGGTAGTTTCATGCTTGGTAAATTGGTTGATTTTATTTTTGCTCAGTTTAATGGAGTTCTTTACTTTTTGTTGAAAAACTTATTTTGTGGAAAACGTTTTCTAAATTAAATTCTGTTCATTTTCTATTGACATAATCTTTTCAGGGAAAAAATAATACTTTAAAACTTTTCGTTTTTTTAAATTTTACAGTTTGGCCTGCTATTTGTATGCTGGAGAAAAACTTTCAGCAGTTTTTAACAATATACACCATTTTAAGAATGTGGATACAAATAGTGCTGTTTAATTTAGTTTCATGCCTCCTCTAGTTGACCTGAAATGGAAAACTCGATACACTTCCCAAAAAATTCTGTTTAATCTCTTTGAAAGGTTGGAAACACTTACGCTATTGCGATTTGGTTAAATTTTAAGAGCAGAAACAGCCTCAAAAGTTTGAACATAATCCCCTCAGTCATTTTTAGATACTGCTGACATGCCTTATTGGGATTTAGCTTTAATACAGTGCACTTCGATTTAATCTTAGTTTTTAAACCTAAAATCAATGGAAGGCTGGACGTGGGAAAGAGGGATTAGTTTTCCTCAAATCACTTTCGACTATTAAAAATGTTATCAGCCCTTCCTATTTTCGATCAAAAGAGCACTATTTGAAGTTCCAATGACAACTCCTTCATATAAAGTGGCCTGGTCTAAACAACAAAAACATCAACAACAAAACAATAAATCATAACCACATTGATCTCTACTATTCAAAAATGTCAAGCCTTCCAATCACTTCTGACTATTAAACAGGGCACTAGGCCTTTCGATTTCCAACCGAATGAGCCCTTTTTGAGGATCTTCGACAACACTTCCATAAACACCATATATGCCGTAAGGGCATAAATTACAACCCTTACCCTAAGGACTGTGAGGGTGGATGTCATCCTCTAAGACCTAATTTCCAGACCTTTCAATTACGCTAAACAAAACAGCTATCACAAAATTTTGATTGGATGTGTCTAGAAATATTTTGGGCGTGAGAGGGGCGATAGTCTTTCTCCAATCACTTTCAACTATTAAAAAGGGCACAAGCCTTTTCAATTTCCAATCAAATAAGCCCTTTTGAAGTTTTTACGACAAAAATTTCAATAAAAATCTTATATGCCCCCAGGGGATAGCTTACAACCCTCATTCCGAAGGCTGGGGGGGATTTATCCTCAAGGACATCATTCATCTATTAATTTTGAGATATTGCACGCTGAAAAATACTGCTGCTTTTATTTATGGTTTAGATAAAATCATGCAAATATATAACCAACGACCACATCGATCCCTGTCTGATGTTAGCTCATAGGAAGTTCATTGCAGTGATAATATATTTGACAGTTTTCTTAAGCAATATTCCAGTGAAAAAAAAGTGAAGAAAAAGTATAATGTTGGCCGTACTGTTCGATTTAATAGAACCGTAAATATTTTTGAAAAGTTGAATTATTTATGGAGCATTTAACTTTTTAAAGTGTCCAAAATTCTAGACACTTAACCCAGGACATATCGGCTGCGAGACACTAAAGATGATGAGATTTTCGGTGGTTTTTATGAATATGAACTACAAATAGTTAGAAATAATAGTGAAATTTATCAAATTTAAAAAGATTTTAAAGAGCCGTACTTGCATGGGCAAGAGACAGTTGCATTTTAATTGGCTAGGAAACAACTCTGATTTTGATTCTTGAATTCCAGCTGAAGAGATTTACGTTGCCAAATGATTTCTGTGTGAAATTCACATCCAATATCTCGGACCCTGTCTAAAATGATTTTAATAGAACAAGAGAGTTTTGGACGAAGTTCTCTCCCACTTTCAAATTCAACGGTTCGTATGAACTGTCTATATTCGACTGTATTCTCAAAAATACCTATGATATCCTGATAAAATATCGCAAATATGATATGAAAATTAGGCCTTAATTGGCCCCCACTACCCGATAGCGACCAGCATAAAATTCAAAGACTCAATTGGATGGATTATCCTTATGTTAAATTACAATACGAGGAACTCGTATATATGAATGATATATGTTGTTCTGTTAATAAATTAATTTCCACTCGTAAAAAAGGGCCTTTCATTTCAACTATTCAAAGGAAGAGAGCAAGATCTACTTTAGTTCACCCAGTGCCAGTGAAAAAGTTATTCTTAATGAAACATCCAGAGTTGGCAATAGCCATGTTCCCCTCCTACGAGTTCTTGAACGAAAAACCAATCAACAGTATATTTATCATTACAATATAAAGCCTCTTCAGTATATTCCCGTAAACTCTTCTTGTTTGGAACACTGCTATTTAACACCAAGAACTACGTTAACACTAAAACTGAATTAGGTGACTCCCTAACAATATCAAAAGGTTTGGATGTGAGTACATGTCATATTCGACCCATCGCTGCAAGTGTTTAAAAACAAGATGTCTGATAGAAAAGTTGTATTCATTTGTCCTGATATTGACTGCTATTTTAATACTCTTGGCCCAAGACAACAGGGCAAAGGAATGGACTATTACAAAGGTCGTTCATCAATGTCTGGTTATGGTCTTGGCACTTCGTTTGCTAAGCTGTTTTGCTCTGCACTATGTCTCCCTAAAACATATATCGTACCGGCTGCTACAGATTTCGCATCCTCGACACTATACGATTAGAGCTCTGGCAAGGATTTAAAAAAAGTGTATCGGGCAATCTTAGGTCTAGAGTGCAAAACTTTGGCGAACAATTGAAATCTGAACAAAATGGAAAAGGTTTAGAAAGGTTGAGAAGTAGTGCACCACTCATTTGTCTCTAATTTTAAGATTTTCAGATTTTTTTTGTTTTAAACTAAATAAAAATTATTGTTCAGACGCCATAAATTTTAGCAGTTTGCATAATAACTTCAGCGATCCTGAACTAAGAACTAAAATTGAAAATAATTTTTTTATACGAAAATAAAGTGTAATGTTATAGAGATGAGCAATTTTGGAGTTAAGCCAAAAAAAAATTCGGCTCCAGGAGGCAAGCATAACATTTTGTAGTAAAGGAACCACAGAAAAATCCAGCGTCTGCACCAATCCTATGGTGCAGATACTACTATTTGATACTACTCGTACTGTTATCTAGCCATTTCACTACACTAACGCTGAAACGAATGTCAATCCTCTAATCTGACCTTTCTTTCTTTCGTTTCTTCATTTCAGAATCTCTCAGAGGCGGGCAGCCCATCAGTTACAAATTTTTTAATCAATACAAAGGGATTCTGTGATTTTGAGCAAACTTATTAATTTCAAGCTCAAAAGCCATCTGGCAAAGTTGAATATTGTGGTTTCTGGCACTTCCTTTGTTTTCAAGCCATTGAAATTTCCTGTTTGTTAAAGGCAAGAGACGGTAACGAGGTTACACCTGCCGCTATAATCACGAGTGTAGCTTATGCTAAAAAAACTAAAGAAACCCACTTGATGACATAAATATTACTCTTATCATACTCCATAAAATGTTTCAAATTTTTGTCACATCCATTTGAGTGGGTATACCTGGGAATGGGATTTGTGCTGCAGGGAAGTTTTTTTTGGAGTAATTCAATCAAATGGTATTTAGTAATATTAATGGGTGGTTCAGGCAACCACTCAAGCTTATTTTCAAAAAAACTCTCTGCAGCAGGATTTTGGCACAGTTTTCTTATTAAATTTATTGTTCCAGACCGTAAAAGGAATATATCCTTCCTCACTTTCGTATGACGTAATGCTACAGCAGTGAAATCTCTCCTGAAGGTCATCAAGCCATGAAAATTTGCCAGGATCATATTTTTTAAATTCATGCTCCAGAATATGGTGGTCTTCAGTGTTAAGTGTATAAATATAATGAACTGTCAAAAAAAAAACAAAGTGTTATAACTAGGCACAATACAGCCACTATAATTTTACATTTTTCTATATAGGCCAAAATGCATGCTAATAAGGCTCCCAAAAAAACAGCTATCATAGCCAGGCAAAAATGTTGGCACAAATTCCAGAGTAGGAGTGACGAAAAACCTAAATACCATATAGTAAGAAAACCTCCACTGGAACAACTAATCAAAATAATTACGGTGCTGCAAATTGTTGCCAAAGTGGTAAAAAATCCTCTTTTACCTTGAATGTCATCATCTTTTCTTGTTTTTTTAACTCTATTTTGTTCGCCAGACTTTTTATCTCTTTTTATATCCATTTTTGTAAATGTTAAAATAATTCCCGTTAACTCACGTGTCGAGTGATTAGAACTTAAACAAAACTAATTTGAAAAATTTAAGGTGTTCTTCTAGTTTTAATAAGAAAATTAAAATTAATGCTCAGACACCATAATTATTTTTGCAGTTTACATAATAACCTAAGGGATCCTGAACCGAGAACTAAAATAAAATTATCATGTCGAAAGATAAACGTGTATAAATATTGAACTAAATTATAACGTCTTGTCTGGGTTGCAGCGGTAGCTAGTAAACTAGTAATAGATTATTACGCCTAATATTAAAAAAAATAAATAGTCAATAACTTCTAAAAGTAGAATTAGATCAAAACGCAAAGTACACTATTAGAATCGTGTTGTTCAGTGTTCCTTTATACGAAATTAAATAAAAAAACAAGTTTTTTTTAAACTGAAAGAAAGTAGCGACATTAAAACTTAAAACGAACAGAAATTATTCCGTATATGAAAGGGGTTGTCGCCTACTCACCGCCATTATCTTTACGCTAAAGTTTTTTATTTTTTTAAAAGATAAAGTTGTGAGACAGAGTCAAAATTTAGCGTAAAAAGTGGGGCGGGGAGGAAGGGCCAGCCCCTTTCATATACGGAATAATTTCTGTTCGTTTTAAGTTTTAATGTCGCTCCTTACTTTCAGTTTAAAAAACTTATTTTTTTTTATTTAATATCTGATCGTTTTTTAGTTAATGCAGCTTTTATTTGCATAAAAATTTTACTTTTCTTTTGCTAAATGGATGTCTTTACAATTTAACTTACGTAACAAACTTTTATATTCGTATACTTTTCTTTTGGCAAAAAATACAAAGTTGTAGATTTTTGCAGATATGAGCTTGAAACCTATGTAATAGGGTTTTCTGATACGCTGAATCTGACGGTTTGATTTTCATTAAAATTCTTACACTTGTAGGGGATGTTTCCCCCCTCTTTAAAAAATCGATTAAATATTCTCAGGCTCGTAGCCTTTGATAAGTAATACTAAACTTAATAAAATTTATATATTTAGAATCAGCATTATAAACACATTCTTTTGATACATTTATTGACATCAAAATTCCGTTTTTCAAAGTTTCGATTACTATTGAGCCGTATCGCTTGTTTTTTTATTGTTTTTTCTTATTACGTATATGTTATTACGTATATGAGGGGGTTCTCCCCTTAGTCAATACCACGCTCTTTACGTTAAGAGTGAAAAAAAATTTTGATTCACAAACCCCTGAATCACAAAAGCCGTTTAATTAGAATAGATAGCTCTTTTGAAAGCACTAAAAAAAACTGTAGCGTAAAGAGCGAGGTATTGACTTGGGGGAGAACCCCCTCACATACGTTATAATTTCTGTTCATTTTAAGTTCTAATATTCCTTCCTACATTTCAGTTCAAAAAACTTGTTTTTTTTTATTTAATTTCTGATCTTTTTTAAATAATGATTGTAAATCCGGCGCCCCCCTCATAGAAATGTCCCATACTCCAAAAAAACATCTGCACCGGCTATCTTCTCCAGAGTAACCCCCTCCTCTAGCCCCCCCCCGTCCAGAAAAAATCCTTCCTGAAAATGGTTGTATACTTCCCAATAACCAATAAATAATACTGGCAAGACCGGCGCCCCCTTCATGGCAATTTCCCTTCCCCCATGAAAACTGCCTTCATGAACCGATCCTCTTACATAACCCCCGACCCCCCCTTACCTCCCCCAAGCAGAAAAAAAAACCTCGTAAAAACTTCTGTATACTTCCCAATAACCAATACTATATGTTAACATTGGGTAAAGTTCATAACTTTTAGCCCTCCCTCTGGGAACTTCGGGGGATTAAGTCATCCTAAAAGACGTATTTATTATATTTTCGACCATGCTGAACAAAATGGCTATCTCAAAATTTTGATCGGGTGACTTTGGGAAAAAAATAATCGTGGGAGGGAGCCTAGTTGTCCTCCATTTTTTTGGTCATTTAAAAAGGGCACTATAACTTTTAATTTCCGTTCCAATGAGCCCTCCCACGATATTCTAGGACCACTGGGTCAATACGATCACCCCTGGGGGAAAAAAAAACAACAAAACACAAACAAACAAATAAACAGGCATCCGTGATCTTTCTTCTGGCAAAAAATGTAAAATTTCACATTTTTGTAGATAGGAGCTTTAAACCTCTACAGTAGGGTTCTCTGATACGCTGAATATGATGGTGTGATTTTCATTAAGGTTCTATAACTTTTAGGGGGTCTTTCCCCCTTTTTTTGAAAATCAGCCAAATTTTCTCAGGCGCTTAACTTTTGATGGGTAGCACTAAACTTTATGAAACTTAAATATTTGAAATCAGCATTGAAATCTGATTCTTTTGATATATCTATTGGTATCAAAAACCCGTTTTCTAGAGTTTCGGTTACCATTGAGCCGGGTCGCTCCTTACTTACAGTTCGTTACCACGAACTGTTTGACTTACCTATCCTTGGCTTGAAATACAAAATAAATATTTGCTTGAAAATCAAGGAAACTGGCTCAAACTACGATGTTCCACATCGATAGCAGGTTTGTTTTTATATTTTTCCTCATTTTATAGTTCTTAGTTCAGGATCGCTGAAGTTATTATGCAAACTGCAAAAATATTTATGGCGTGTGAGGAATATTTTTATTTTTTATTAAAACTAAAAAAAAAAATCTGAAAATTTTAAAATTAATTTCACTTATTACATCACACAAAGCATAAGACGTGAATGCAATATTTATGCATGTTAT